>NC_057723.1:32245294-32322707 GCF_004010195.1 Chiloscyllium plagiosum
CTCCTGTTCCCTGGATGCTGCCTGACCTGCTGCGCTTTTCCAGCAACACATTTTCAGCTTTAACAAGGTTAGGTTTCCCTTAAGTTTTTTTTTCTCATAGGGTTTGGAAAGACACAGGTTCCATTTTGTATGCATTTATCTACTTGAAAAAGCTCTTACATATATAAAAAAAACTTGTATAATTAAAGGGGAGTAGCCAGTCCTCCCAGCTCAGCCTTTCTGTGGTCTGGTTTGACTTGGTTTGGTTTTAGCAGGCAGGCAATGTTGAAGCTGCTTGACCCAAAGAAGCAGATCGATTCTGATCCCCCGTCTCTCCTGTAAGACCCTGTGTTTGATTTTACCGTTTTTTTTTACTAAGGGGTGTTTATGGGATTGTTGCAGGATTTTGGAACAGCATCATTAAGCTGGGATAATCTGTTGGGTTTTCAGAGAGGTTGTTATTCTATATATTCTGTTCTTGTTTGTTTGTGTTTCATCCAGTGATTTTGCAAAACAATTCTGTTTTGTTTATAACCAAGCGGTTGGGCCAGCTGCATCACTCCTGGAATGTCCACTATACACCTTCTTAAAACAACTGGCAAACTTAGGGTCCGGGCTACTTTCTTGAAATGTTTTGAGGGGATCTGGCCTGGTCCTTAACAGTAGAAGTGATTGGCAAAAAAGGACAACTATACTGTTGGAGGTGTACTATAAGCCTCTAAACAGTCAGAGAAATAGAGGATTAAATACATAATCAAATTTCACAGAAGTGTAAGAATAATAAAGCAGTAAAAGTAGGGGATTTTAAATTGCAAATATTATTAGGATGGGTTTAGTGTGCACTGCAGTGAGGAAACAAAATTTTAAATTGGATCCAAGAAAATTCTCTTAGCCAGAACATAGAAAACCTAACAGGGGAGGGGCCAATTCTACACTTAATATTTGGGAATGAGCCTGGGCATCTGGAAGGCATATCAGTAGGGGAACATTTTGAAGATCGTGACTATAACTCAGTTGGATCTAAAATAGTTATGGAAAAAGAGAAGGAATAAATATTCTAAATGGTGAAAGGCTAATTTTATTAAGAAAACATATGATATGGCCCAAGTAAACTGAGATTAGCCGATTGCAGATAAATCTGTTGGCGAAGTGGGGGGAATATTTTGAGTACAGGGAAAATATATCACAGTAGAGTCAAAGAGTCACACCAGGACTGGAGAACCCTATGTATCAAGGGATTTCAAAGACAGGAATAAAAGAAAAAGAGAAGCTATGGCAGATACTAAGGGCAGATATTGCAGATTTCCGAGAGGAGCATAATAAGTGCATGGGTAAACTTATAAAGAAAATGAGGTCAACTTTGAGAGTACATGAGAAGATATTGGCAGGTAGAATATATGGAAACCTAAAGGGCTTTTTTGGAAAATAGACAAAGACCATGAGAATAACTAAGGAAAGGGTAGGACCCCTTCAAGATCTAAAATGCAATTTATTTGTGGACTGAGAAGACATGGACACAGTCCTCAATTGTGCCGACTTTCACAATGGAAAAGGAAGAGACAGATATAGTCTTCAGGATGTGGACCTGTGAAATATTAGAATAAATAAACATATAGAGAGAGGGGTTTCTAATGCATTTAGCAGCCTTAAAAGTTGATATATTGGCAGGCCCAGAGGAAATGTATCCCAGGTTGTCAAGGAAGATATCGGGGCCCTAATAATAATTTTCAAATCCTCTTTGGCCATCAGTGAGGTCCAGAGGACTAGAGGACAGCTAACATTTCCCATTATTAAAAAAGGAATGAGGATGCACCAGATTATTATGGGCCAGTTAGTCTGTGATGGTGGGAAGTTATTCAAAAGAATTCAGATGGACAGGATATATCTGTACTTGGAGAAACATAGATTAAATCACATATAATCAGCAAGAAATTGTTATAGGAAGTTGAAGTTTGATAAACTTGACTGACCTTTTCGAAGATGTAACCCAGATGACGTTCATACATTTAATGTGGAATGCAGCGCGTAACTCTTGTCACCACATTGTAGGAAGGATGTGATTGCACAAGATTGGTTTCAAAGGAAATTTACCAGATATTGCATGTGCTGGAAGGTCTGAGCTATGAGGGAAAATGTGATAGGCTGGCATTGTTTGCACTGGAGCAGTGAAAATTGCAAAGGAGCCTTAAAGCCTTAAATTGTGAAGACCATGGGCTAGAGTGAATAGGAAGACTTTTTTTCTGCTGCTCATCAATAATGAAGAGGCACAGATTTAAGGTAAGAAGTTGAAGGCTAAGAGGAGAATTGAAGAGAATATTTTTCCACTCAAAGAGTGGTGGATGTCTGGCGCTTAGTGTCTGAAAGAAGCCCTGTAAGAATTAGGCAGTATTTAGATACTCACTCACATTGCCATAGCCTTGAGAGCAAAGAGTAAAGAGCTGAAAAATATGATTAGTGTAGTCAAATTTTAGTTCACTGACACAGACAATGGGTTGAACTATATCCTTCTGTTCTGTAAACTTACAGCTATAGAGTCATAGAGATGTAAAGCTTGGAAACGACCCTTTGGTCAAACTCATCCATTCTGACCAGATATCCTAAATTAATCCAGGCCACTTTGCTGACATTTGGTCTATCCCCCTCTAAATCATTCCTATTCATGTACCCCTCCAGTTGTCTTTTAAATGTTGCAATTGTACCAGCCTCCACCACTTCCCTCTGGCCAGATTCCTTGAAAGAGAGCAGAAAACTGCAACAGGTGAAGGAGCAAATCGACCATTATCTTCTCAGGGCAACCAGAATTAATGTGGCCTTGTCAGCTCTACCCATGTACAACAAACAAATCTAAATAAATGATTTTTGAGAAGGTTTGCATCAAAGCGAATAAGTAAGGAGGACATTAATAATTGAAAAATGAGCTTTTAATAATTAGCACTGCACATTATGCATTGGCGGAAAATGAGTATTAGTCTGCAATGTTGGCAATTAAGGCATGGAATGCTTTGAGGGATCTAATGTGGCGTCTAAATCTTCAGGAGTCTTGACTACCCCACGAGCTTTCAATTCATTTACTGGAGTGTCCACAGCATTACAAGGTATATATTAAACAGCAGGCCCTTTTCTTTCACAAATGTTGTCAGACCTATTTGGTTTCTCCGGCAATTTCTGTCTTTACTCTATTATATAAATTAAAGGATTAAACCCGGCAAAACTCTCTCGGGTTTGAGGAAAGAAAACTATGCGCAACGATGACAATGTGATATATATATATATTTATCGAGTTGATCGTGCCCATCAAATTCAAACCGAACAGTTACTATTGACAAACACAATTAAAAATCACACAACACCACGTTATAGTTCAATAGGTTTATTTGGAATATTGACAAACACAAACCTTCAGCAAGGGTTCAGAATCACACCATTATTCCGGGGTCTGTTGCATTATGGGATTGTAGTTTATTAAGGCATTCTACGGTGGTGCGTAACAGGAGGCGGACTACAACACCCACAATGCATCGTGCCTCCCCCCCCACACACAAACACAAACACCGCTGCTCCTAATCTTATCAACGATGACATGGCATTGTCAAATTAGACATTTGCTATTGGTCTCCGTGTATGCCAATCATAGTCAGACCGTCACCTGCGCCGTAGCCATCGCTTCGATTGGTTCAGCCGTTTCTTTTTGTTGTGTGAGGTCACAATGGAAATGCCCGCCCATACCCCATAGCGATTGGTCTGTTCTTCCCGAATCGAATCATGTATGGCTAATAGACACGTCCATCAGAGTGACGGTTGGAGGGGTGGGGAGGAGGCAGAGGTGGTCGTACTTGGGAAAAAGATCGAAAGGTGTCGCAATAAATAGGAAAGTAAGTCGGGAAGCAGTTATAATTGTTATATGCCATGATAATGAGCGAGGGTTATTGTTTTGTGCTGGGGTATGAGGGAGTGTTGTGATCTATTTGGAGGTGCGTGTGGTGTTGGATCATGGAAGCTGGGCCTTGCGTTCCGGCAGACCTCCCCCTCACCTCCAGCTCGGGCTGTCTGAACCGAGTCACACTCCGGATTGAGAACTTGCGGCTTTCCGAAACATGCGTTGCGTAGTATAGATTTGCGGCAAGCAGCTTCGGAGGGCATACATTTGCAGCAGGGACCTTTTCAACGAATTGATTAATTAAGCGAGCATTTTTTTAAAAAAAATAGACTGACAGCCGGCAATCAACACTGCTGGGGTTGCTATGGTTACGGCGCATGTCAATCATCGGAGCTTTTCCTCTGCAAATCTAAGGTTGACTGCTACCCAGGGTCACTAATCCTTCATGCAACCTTCATATAAACGTTTCTGGCGTTTTGCCTTGTGTTATTTGTTTATACATCTCATTGACGATGACGGTTTTGTTTAGGGAAGGCAAATATCTTTTGCCGTTGGCCTTTCTGTGAGTTCTTGAATTCTGCATGACCATGAGTATTTGCAGATTGTCGCTCCATTATTTAAACGTCTTGGCTGTCGCAATTTATTGCCTCTGGTCAACTTGGTATATCTTTTGTAACTTAATTAAAATAAAACCTTAAACACATAGAGACATAGAAATGTACAGAATGGAAATGGACCCTTTGGTCCAACTGGTCCAGACCGATCAGATTTCTAAATTAATCTAGTCCTATTTTTCCATTCAGATGCCTTTTAAATGTTATAATTGTCCCAGCATCAGCTAGTTGCTCTGACAGCTCATTCCATACATTCACCTACCCACTGTGTGTAAAAGTTGCCCCTTAGGACCCTTTTAAGTCTTTTTTCCCTCTCACCCTAAACCTAACCCCTCTAGTCGTGGACTCCCCCACCCTTGAGAAAGATCTTCTCTAATTACCCTAATTAAACCTCTAAGGTCAACCCTCAGCCTCTGACGCTCCAGAGAAAAACAGCCCCAGCCTATTCGGCCTCTCCCTGCAGCTCTGGTTTCACTCTGAAGCCACTTAATCAGAGGATAGATTTAAATATCCTCTAACCAGGAAAGTTTTCACTTTTGATTCTGAGACTGTGTTCTATATGGTCCCTTAATATTGATTTCATTCAATATAATTGACCATTCCCTTGGGTCTAGATCAACCAGAATGTTAAGATTTAAAATGTATAATATCAGTTCCCTTATCCTTTACTCTTGAAACCTAACTTATTCAAAACTTGCATATTCAGCTGGCACAAAGCTTGGAAATATTGTGAATTGGGAGAAGGGTAGTGACAGACTTCACAAGGATATAGATAGACTGGTTGAATGGGTGGGCATTGATTTTGACCTGTTTCATGTACAGAAGTTGAAGTGACCTCTTTTGTAAGGGAGAATGAACATATGCAATTATACATAAACAGAATAGTAGGCAGAGCAGGAAGATACTGGATTTGTGTATATGAATTGTTGAAAATGGCAGAGCAGATTGAGAAGGCAGTTAAAGGTTTTTATAAATCCAGGCATAGAGTACAAAAACAAGGAAGTTAGGGTTGACTTTTATCAAGCAATAGTTCTGCCCCAAACGAAGTATTGTGTGCAATTCTGCATACCACATTTTTGGGAAGATGTGAAGGCAATGGAGAATGGTTCTAGGAAAGAAAATACTTCACATAAAGATAGATTGGAGAAGCTGGAGATATTTTCCAAAGGAAAAAGGAAGTTTGATAGAAGGGTTGAAAATCATGAAGGGTCTGGATAGAATACATGCAGAGAAAGACTTAAAAATGAGATATCAACTTGGTCAAGCTACAATGCAGGATTACTTGTGTGCCAGACAACATTAGCAGAAAGTGACAGGGCTAAGTGATTCCACTACTGATGTCTTGGATCAAATCCCTGTTTTGCTGCCATATTTAGTTTTGACAGATGATGGACAACTGGAGAACTCACTAGATAAAAGAGGCTCCAAAAATACTTCCATGCTCATTTATGAGGAACCCAGTGTACCAATGCAACAAATAAGACTGAACCATCTGCAATAATCTTCACCTAGAAGTGTCAAGTGGATGATGCATTTCTGTTTCCCCAGAGGTGTTCATTATCACAAATACCAGTTTTCCTGTCACCCACTCCTTGTGATATCAAGCAGTGGTTCAAGCACTGGATACTGCAAAGGTTGTGCACCATGACAACATTCCAGCTCTTGTACTGAAGAGTTGCCATTCTCCTAGCCAAGTTGTTCTGCTTCTGCTAAAATACTGATATCTGTCAGTTAATGTGGAAAATTGGTGAGGTACTCCTGTGTACACAAAGAGGAGCCAGTTACCAGTTTACTTTAAGTTAGTAAAGTGATGAAAGTGGTCATCTACAGTGGTATCAAGTAGCTCTTGCTCAGCAATAAACTGCTTACTGAAGCTCACTTTAGTTCTGCTATACCAGGCAATGACCACTCAACTCTTAACCTCATTACAGCCTTTGCTCATAAATGAAAGAGGCTGGATTCCAAGGTGGGGTGGAGTGCTGATGAGATTGACTGATTGTTCTTGATATCATGACTGCATTTGAGCTAAAGTGGCATCAAGGATCTGTAGCTAAGCTACAGTTAATTAGGAAAACACCCAGTACAAAGAAAGATTGTTGTGTTTTTTTTTTAAGAGGTCAGTCATCTCTGTTCTAGGACATAGGGGAGCCTGGGGGTAGTGTCCAAGGTCCAATAATCCTCAGTTGCTTCATCAGTGATCTTGCCTCCATCACAAGGGTAGAAGTGGGGATGTTCAATGACGATTAGTATTCAGCATCATTCATAGATCCTCGGTATTGAATCGATCCATGTCCAAATGCAGCAAAGCTTGGTTAAAATCCATACTTGGGCTGATAAATGGCAAGTAATATTCATGGCAGGTAATAACCATATCCAATAAGAGAGAATCTCACTGTATTGCCCCATGACATTCATTTGCATTAGCATTACTGAATTCCCACCATCAAGATGCTGGGGTTACCATTGACCAGACATTGGACTGGACTGGCCCAATAAATACTTTGGCTATCAGAATGGATCAGAGGCCAGGAGGTTTGATAGAAGAGTTGAAGATCCTGAAGAGTCTGGATAGAATACATGCGGAGAAATACTGCAGCAAATAATTAACCTCCTGACTCCCCAAAGCACTCGGCACACATTAGGAGGGTGATGGAAGACCAGTGACTTAACTGGATGACTATAACTCCAACAGCGTTCAAAAAGTGGGATACTGTCTGTGAGAAGGCAGCAACTTGATTGGTCTTGCATTCACAAACATTCTATCCTTTCACCATTGACATATGGTCGTCACTGCCTTGTATACCATCTACTGATGCAATGCAGAAATTCACCATAGCTCCTTAAACACATGACATTGCCACCTAGACAGACAAGACCAGCATTTTTTGTAGGAACTCCACCATCTTCAAGTTGCCCTCCTAGCCACTCTGTATCCTGACTTGGAAATATATTGTTGTTCCATTTGCATTGCTTACTCAAAGTCCTGATTTCTGTCCCCAGCAGTATTACTGGTATGCCTTCAAACAGACCGCAACAGTTCAAAAAGGCAAATGACCTTCAAAGTCGTCTTAGGTACAACTAGGATTGGGTGACTGCTGGCACACACTGTGAAATCTACAAGCCATGAATTTTGTTTTTTTTTAAAAGTGAATACGATCTGGAGTGCTCTGTCTGAGAGTACAATACCTTCCAGAGGGATATTACTTAGTTATCTGAAGGGAATAGTCTACATGGAAATTGTGAGGAACTTGGAAAAGCTTGATTTGCTCTTGCAGAAAGCTAGCATGACCATGATGGCTAGAGCTCTTGTAGAGTTGTACAGCATGGAAATACACCCTTCGGTCTAACTCAACTGTGCTGACCAGTTATTTGAAATTAATCTAGTCTCATTTGGCCCAGATCCCTGTAAACTCTCTTCCTATTCATAACTCATCCAGCCATCTTTTAAATGTCATACCAACCTCCACTACTTCCTCTGGCAGCTCCTTCCATATGTGCATCCACCTCTGTGTGAAAAAGTTGTCCCTTCAGTCCTTTTTAAATCTTTCCTTTCTCATCTTAAACATTCCCGCTAGTTTTGGACTTTTTTTTCACCCCCGGGAATAAACCTTGTCTATTTACCCTATCCATGTCCCTAATGATTTTATAAACCTCTAAGGTCACCCTTCAGTTTCTGAAGCTTAAAGGAAACAACCCCAGCCTATTCAGCCTATCCCTATAGCTCAAACCTTCCAACCCAGGCAACATACTTCTAAATAATTTCTGCATCCTTTTCAACTTTAACAACATCTTTCCTACAGCAGGAAGTCCTGAATGGAATGCAGTATTCCGAAATTGGCCGAACCAATGTTCTGGATCACCTGAACGTGGTATTTCAACTCCTATACTCAATGCACTGACCAATAAATGCAAGTGTACCAAACATCATCTTCACTACCCTGTCTACCTGCGACTCCACCTTCAAGAAACTATGAACCAGCAGTCCAAGGGTGTCTCTGTTTGACAACACGCCCCAGGAACCTGCCATTAAGTGTATAAATCCTGCCCTGATTTACTTTCCCAAAATACAATATCTCATATTTGTCTAGACTAAACTCCATCAGCCCATCTGATCAAGGTCCCAGTGTATTCTGAGAAAAGCTTCTTTACTGTCCACAAAACTACCAATTATGCTGTCACCTGCAAACTTGCTAATAGAGTGTGATGGAGTATATGCCTCTGAGAGGGTGAGAGTATAGATGTGTATGTGTCTTTGTGTGTGTGTATGAATGAGAGAGGGTCTATGTGAGTGTGATCGTGCATGTGTGTGAGTGTATAGTGTAGTGGGGTCACCTGTAGCATGACATGAATCCAAGGTCCCGGAAAGGCCTCCCACTTTCCAACCATCCCTTTACCTGCAAATAACCTCTCCCAATCAACTTCTGAAATTTGTTGCCCAACATCGTCAAAGTTGACCTTATTCCAATTTAAAAGTAATTTTTAGATGAGATCTTATCCTTTTACATAACTATTTTAAAACAAATGGAACTATGAGCCCCAAAGTGCTCCCCCACTGACACCTCAGTCACTTGCCTTTATTTCCCAAGAGAAGGTCCTGTGTTGCTCCTTTTCTAATAGGTATATCAGGTGGTTCAGTGGTTAGCACTGCTGCCTCACCGCGCCAGGGACCCGGGTTCGATTCCAGCCTTGGTTGACTGTGCAAACTCCACACAGACATTCTCCCCGTGTCTGCGTGTGTTTCCTCCGCATGCTCCCGTTTCCTCCCACAGTCCAAAGATGTGCAGGTTAGGTGAATTGGTCATACTAAATTGCCCATAGATTAAGGTGCATTAGTTAGGGGGGATAGGTCTGGGTGGGTTACTCTTCGAAGGGTCGGTGTGGACTAGTTGGGCCGAAGGGCCTGTTTCCACGCTGTAGGGAATTTTAATCTAAAAAAAATTTAATCTAAAATCTTTAATCAGGAATTCCTTAATCCAAGCAATTAATATGATGGAAGTTTAGACACTTTAGCAGACTTCAAGCTGAGAAAATCTGAGCAATCTACAGGATAGCTTTCAAACGATTGAAATCACAGTTTATTACTTGGAAGGTTCTCTTTCTAGCATGACTTTTTAAAAGACAACAGTTTTTCCAAGGGACACCTGAGAACCAGTTCAACCTGATAAGCTGAGTTGTGGCAGGTGGAGTTTACTTTGAATAAATACAAGGTATTGCATTCTGGTAAACGACAAGGGCAGGACTTATTCAATTAATGGTCAAGCCCTTGGTTGTGTTGTGGAACAGAAAGCTAGCAGTTCAGGTACATAATTCTTTGAAATTTGCAGCACAGATAGACAGGGTAGTTAGGACAGCATTTAGCATGCTTGTCTTCATTACTCAGACCATTGAATGCAAGAGCTGGGACGTCATGTTGAAGTTGTACAAGATGTTGGTGAGGCCTCTTCTGGAGTATAGTTCTGGTTGTCCCGCTATAGGAATGGAGGGTTTAAATTATTAAAAATAGGCTGGGACTCTTTCATTGGCGTTGAGGAGTGACTTTATAGAGGTTTATAAAATCACAGGCATAGATAAGGTGAATAGCAAATGTCTCTTCCCTTGGGGGGTGGGGGTGTGCCAATACCAGGTGCCATATTTTTAAGGTGAGAGGAGAAAGATTGAAAAAGGCCATGAGGGGCAACTTTTTTTACACAGTAGTTAGTGCATAGAATGAACTGCCAGAGGAAGTGGTGGATGCAGATATAGTTACAACATTTAAGAGACATTTGGATAATTATATGAAGAGGAAAGATTTGGAGAATATTGGGCCAAATGCAAGCAAGTGGGACTGGTTAAATTTGAAAACTTGGTTGGCGTGGACTAGTTGACCGAAGGGTGTTTCCATGCATTGTTACCCTGTTTCCCTGAATGAGGTGGTCCATGTTGGGAATTGAGTGCTGCATCACATTTAGCTGCTTTCAGCTGGAAAAAAAATTGCATTTTTATCCTGATTAATTCTGGAAGCAGCAGCTCACTTTTTTTAATCATGGCAAGAAAAAGGAGTAAGGCAGGACCACAACAAATTTTGTCTTCTACTGTAAAGGATTCAATTTTTACTAGTTTAAATTTGCACCTGAACACCAGGTACAAGGTTAGTCAAGTGTCAATTGTTTTTTTTTTTTGAAGCATCTCAGTACTTCACTGATCATTTCCTTTAGATTAGCCTTTCTGGTAACTTGTGTGATGCATTTGGACCAATCAATGGTCTAAAAATTAGGCCAACAGCTAAACAATTTTTTTTATATACTGTAAGTTTACAGTTATCAAGTAACTGAACAATATCTGAGCTTTGCTGTTGACTTATGCTGGTTGTGCTACTTAGTTATTCTTATAACTGCTATTTCAAAGAAAATGTATTCCTGATGCTGCAAGTTTTTTATATGTAAAATAGATGGCCTGGGAATAAGCGTCATATTGGAAGTGAGTGGGAAAGTAGTGTTGCTATTCCCTAAGACCTGTTTAAAAACTTTAGTATCAAGTAATGTCTGTGTTTTGGTGGATCTCTTATAATGATCATAGACAAAATCCAGAAATGTCTTTAGTTCTCCAGTTGTTTTTGTCTCCCACTCTTGAGTTTATTTCCTTCTCCTCTTTCCCCTCTCCATCTTCCAAAACAAAAGTTCTGGACTCCAACTAACTGCACTCTGACATATTTTTCCCTGTTGCGTGGTCTATTTCATTTCTCCCTATAAAGACCTTGATGAAGACACTTGTCTATGGTTGAAGTGAAAGATTTATAAAGATAGAGATTTAAGGGAATGTTAGCTGTAGTGCGAATATATTTGAAGGTTTTTTTTTCACTATTTCATTGTACTGCTGATATGGATTGTTGAAAAACTGGTGTAGTGTGTCAGAGAGGATATTTGGAGAACTAGGGCTGGAACAACCTTGCTTTGAGTGAAGGATCAGCAAGATGATTGTTGTGATGAGATGCTCGGGGGAGGATCCAAAACTGGGATAATATCTATGAAGTGAAATTTGGACTTGCTTGTGTTAATTCTCCCTAACATTGTGGTTATCAATTGGTCAGAAGTCCTATTGTTTCCCATTGTTTAACTTGGAGAGAGCTGTACTAGTCTTGTGATTTTCCTGTTCATTTGTTTAGAATGAATCTGGATAGGGAAGTCCATTTCTCCAGACATCTTTTTGTTTGTTGTCCCATTTCTGCTCCTTTCTGGTTTTGCACGATCTGTTTCCGTGTTATCACAGAGTCCTCTTTGTTCTTTTTTCTGACTATCTCCTTCTCACTTTTATAAACTTAGGTTTTTAAAAATCATTTTCAAGTTTTCATGATAGTCATTGACCTGAAAGGTTAATTCTGCTTCTCTATCCACAGCCCGACCTGTGTGTTTACCACATTATGTTTATATTGGTAATCAAGACTACTGATTTAGTTTTAACACACATAAACATCAAATTCTATTATTGCTTAGGATATTACTCTGCAATAGAAACACTAACTTATTCAATCACTTTAAATTACTGGTTCTAATGTAATGTACCTTGTATAACGTATTTCAGTAAATATGTGCATAATGTACAGAACATTATCAATGAGTACTGTAATGGAGAATCTATTCAAGTATGTCAAATTGTTTTTGACCAATACATGCATATATGGTCCTCTGGACCTTTCATTTTCAGTAATACACTATGTGACTTCATGTGGAGAAAAATGTGTTTGCAGCTCACTGACCTTAATGTAATTAAAACATTATTTACTTTTTTTGGTAAAATGTATATTTGATCCACAGGATTCTGCAGTGTAGTGCAATTGCTGGTTGAAATGCACTACATTAATAAGGTAAAGGGCTGATCACTCATTAAACTGGTGGTGGGTTAACCTGAGGGACACCCTGCCTCAGGTGAAGCCAAATTTGTTTATAATGGCATTTAACTCTGCTGAAAACTGCATTCCTGTACTAATTCAAAGAGATTAGCAAATAATGCCCCGTTCATAGTATGAATTAACTAAGTAAGATATGGCATTATTAAAATATCCTAAACTGACCTTGGAAACGAGATGTCCCAGAGATAAGACCGTGCAAAATAAGTCAGTTCTCAGGAAATATCAATGGCTTAATTTTATGTCTATTTGTCATTTTTATTTCATTTTATTGGAGTAATTTTACAATTAAGGCTGTCCTGTTTGTTAAGAGACCTATAAAAGTTGTCTGTATTTTAAGCTAAAGTGCGCAGTTTGTACAGGGTACACAGAGGTGCTTAACCCTTGTGTTGCTAGATAACCTATGCCGGGCATCGTAATAAATTGTGAAATCTTGCTGAACCAGACCGAGCTGCTAGTGTTTATTTGACTGATCGCAGAACTGAGAGGCCCCTCCCAGTTGTCCAGATCATTCACAGGAAGGGGCTTGAGATTGAGAAGGGCAGACTTTCATAGTAACCTCAGGTGGTATGGGAATTGAACTCTCACTGGTGATCCCACTCCATGTCACAAATTAGCCAACCAGTCAACTGAGCTAACTGACCCTGATATTGGTGTAAATACGTCATGTAAACTTTTGAAGATTACACAATTGCTGGAGATTAGGAGAAAGTGAGGCCTGCATGTGCTGGAGAATCAGAGTCAAAAAGGGTGGTGCTGGAAATCCACAAAAGGTCAGGAATGATGAAGGCCTTATGTCTGAAACATGACTCCCTTGGTCCTTGGAAGTTGCCTGACCTGCTGTGCTTTTCCAGCGCCATCCTTTTCAACTACTGGAAATTGACTGACATTTAGCTTGAATTTGGTAATGACTTTTGTGGAGGGTGTTTTGAACCCAGTAGAGAGTAATGAAACACAAATGAAACACAAATTCCCAGTGATCAATGTGAAGGAATTGCCCAAGTTTTCATCTTTTAAGTCTTTTGCTGTAACAGAAAAATTAAAAGCAATGTTGACTCAACACTTATTTTGGAACCTTATACTTTAAACTACAGAAAAAGTCCCTTGTTTGCATAAATGTGACCAAATCTTCCTCTGCTGTTATTCTTTATTATGTCCTTTTTTAAGAAGACATTTATTCTGCTGGAACTAGCCCGACATTCTCCTCTGCTCCCTCGGGCTTGATTCACTTGTTTTTGTAGCCAGATAAATTCTAATCCTTGAATTCCTTCCTTTGGCCAAAACTGGTTAAATCTGCTATTTAAATACTCATGAACAGTGCCTCTTCAAACTGAACAATGAGCACCCTTCCACATTCTTGCATAATAATCATGGAGACTTACAGTCTCCATCTATTGGCTACCTCCACATTCTAGGAGAATAATAGTCCTTGAGAGAAGAATTGATTTTTCTTTGAAGAAAACACCTTGTAAGTCAATCCTGCAATATCTTTTTATCAACTCTTCTTGTTCTTCTGTTAAATCCCACTTCAATTCTCCATTTCATTCTAATTTAAAGACACAATCCAGAACTATAATAAATCAAACCTTGTTTTAACTGACATGAGCCGGCATTCTTAATAAACTGGCAAAAATTATATGCCTGAAACACCACAAAGGTTACTGTATTATTCTGCCCCATTAATACCATTTTTTATTAACATAGCTTAATGTAATTATTCAATCAAATGGCCATGCGAAATATCAAGTGAATTCAATTTCAAGTCAATTTCTTTCAAGAAATGCTATCTACTGCAACTTCCATGTAATCAGTTGAGGGTATGAGTGAGCATGCTGTCTGTTGGTTCTTTTTTTAAGGCAAAATTGCATTATTATTTAAGTGACTTATGCTGTAAAAGTATAACAGTGATGTATATACCCTTGTATTACACTTTTATTACTTAGTGTATGTTTTTACATTTGTTTATGTGGATCTCTTGAGTATCCAGAATAATTTATCAATTGGCACACTCTCGGTCTCATAGATGCTGGATAATAAAAAAAGTTTCCTGTAATAGTCTCCCATTTGTAACAATGCAGTTGTAATTTTACAAATAGATGTGTACAGTAAGACATCTTTTGGCCATGAAACATGATAGATTGGGAGCTATGGTGAGAATCAAACAAGACCAATACCTCCTTTAAAATTGAAGAAACTGAATTGATTGCACTTTTTTTTGTCTTGTCTAAGTTGTAACTTGCATGATGAAATGCAGTTATTTCATGACACTATAGGCAGGAGAAATGTACAAATTTAATCCCATATATAATAATTTTTTAAAGAAGAGCTTTCATTTTAACCTTGGGTTTAGGATTAATTTTCATAATCTGAACTTCTATTCATAATATTTGAATCCTTGTCATCCATACATCTTGCTTAAGATAGAAACAGTTGCCTGTTTCTGTTTGGCGGTGTCTCATTTTCAAAGCTTAGAGGATCTGGACAAAATTCATTAACAACTCAGTCACTGAACCTCCATTAATTAGTGGACCAAAAGTAGAGTACTTCTATAATTTGGGTTAGTACATATAGAAATTTCTGTTTGACACATTGGCACTCTAACTATGAACATGTGCAAATACAAGGGCATGAAAAGGAATTGACAAGGGGAGTTTGATCCTGTTGGTTGTAATACAGTATTGTTGGTGGCACTGATTTGTAATGTTTAGAAGTGGATTTAGGATAAAACAATTATGCTATCTCTGTGATCAGATGTTAACATATTTTATTTTGGGGCTGTAATTTCCTGTAATTTCTAACTTTAATCCCTGCTAACAGAATTTTCAAGATGGCCGAAAACCTTCTGGAGAAAATTGAAAGCTTCGTCACATAAAGACCTGGGAGGTATTAAGCACTTTAATAATTGTCCACCCTCAAGTAAATTTTTTTTGTGCAAATGATTTTGTATCACACTTATAAAACATAGATTATTGAATGTGAAGTTTAAATAACTTGCTTAAAAATGCAATTTGTACCTGTAGAATTTATTATTTCTGCCATAAATATTAAACTAATGCTTTGCTGTGATTTTTCATCTATATGACCTTAATTTGTATGGTAATTTTTTTGTCACCTAATGTATGATTGAATGGTATATTTTCTTCATGGTGAAGTATATGGATTGAGATTTGGGCTTATAATTTAATTACAGCCTGAATTTTTACAGAAGGAAGTTTGAATGACATTCTGCATTTGGTGACTTCTGCACACCACATGTTAAATTCTCAGCTGTGGTATCAATTGAAAGCTGAAGTCTAAAACATCTTAACATTTTTGGAAATTTCTTTAAACTTTCAGATTTTTTTGACAATTACGTTTTGTATTCTTCTATGGGAAGAAGGTATTATTAGCAATGGTGGCATTTGGTGCCTTTCTCTAATTTCCTTTGCACTGAATGGCTCTTTCAGCCACTTCAGAGGGCGTTTAAAAATCACCCATGTTTGTGGTCTGGAGTCACATACAGGCCAAACCAGGTAAGAATGGCACATTTTCTTACCTCAAGGAAATTAATGAACTTCTGATAAAGGTTTTACATGGTCACCGTTAGATTAGCATTTTAAATTCCAGATTTGATTGAATTCAGAATTTCACCCTCTCGTATGGGGTGGCACTGTGGCTCAGTGGTTAGCACTGCTGCCTCACAGCATCAGGGTCCCAGGTTCGATTCTAGCTTCGGGCAACTGTCTGTGTGGAGTTTGCACATTCTCCCCGTGTCTACATGGGTTTCCTCCGGGTGCTCCGGTTTCCTCTCATGGTCCAAAGATGCGCAGGTCAGATGATTTGGCCATACTAAATTGCCCATAGCATTAGGTGCGTCAGTCAGAGGGAAATAGGTCTGGGTGGGTTGCTCATCGAAGGGTCCCTAGGATATGCTAGGATACAAATATGTTAATTCCCCACAGTAATTGCTTGAGATTCATGATTATTGGTCCAGTGGCAATACTGATTATGCCAACAATAATAATTTGCAAGGGCAAGTCAAAACTAGGTTTGTACTCACAGATGTATTCGATACATTTTGTTGTAGTAATCAACTTTGAGCAGTTCTTGCATTTAGACACATCTTTAGAAGTTATTAATATTAAATCATTAAATCTAGTTTATAATATATACATTTAGCAACTATTTGTATACTTAGAAAAGTAATTTCTAGTGCAAAGCACTTGTTGGCTGAAGGATTGCAAAATGGACAAATTGCTCACATGCTTAATACTTTTGCTCACAGCTGGATTGGTTGTCATCTTAACATTTTTAAAAAATAAATAACTATTTGAGTTCATCTGATCTAGTTTAATAAACATTTTTAATTTAAAAAGGTAATGGCTCTGTATCTGAAATTGCATAATTGGCAGGTTGTCCGTTTATGCTTTAAGTAATATTGTTGGTAGTCAAAACATTAAGTTGTGACAGTGGAATCCTAAATGTTTTGAAACTAAAATATAAAGTTAATAATTGTCTTAGAATAATGCTTGTTACTAGTCATGTCTGTCACCCAGACCGAATACAGCTACATTTTCTGTAACTTGATCCTTTTACCAGTCTGAGATGGAATTAATGTATGCACTGTTGTATTATTATTTTGAAATAATGTGATGCAGTCTTGTAAACATTTCTATTGGTCTATAAAGGAAAATTTGTCATATGATGGCATACATTAAAACCAAGTTGGAATTGCATATGTACAAACATTTAAAAAAAAAACTTAACCAGACTGTGAAAACAGCAATTTGTGTAGGAATTGTGATGTTGCTACATAATTTTCACGGTTTTGGATTTGTTGCAAAATGTAAATTGGAAAGATTAAGATAGGTAAACAATTTTTGGTTGGGTTGCCTTTTCTTTAGGGGAGTAAAAGTAAGTTTATTTTGCAATTCATTAAAATGGAAGGTTTAAAAAAAAAAGCAGACCAAAGTTTGGATTGGAAATGGCAAGAAAATGAAAATAGCTTGTGTTTTCAATTTAAACCAGTAAAATTGCAGTGGTAAAGCAAGTTCAGATGTTTTAGTTTATTCATGCCTGCTTTAGCATCAAAACATGAAGTAAAACCTTCAAAAATCAAACCAAGCAAACTGTTTCCCTGATCAAAGTGAGAGATTTTAACTTTCTAATCTTTTATTATTTCTTAGATTTCTTCGAAATTTAGTTTCTGCTATGTACTTAGTAATGTGTATCTATTTAACATAATTGACGTGCATACAGTGATCTACATACCAATTTCTTTGCAATATAATAACTCTGTAAATAGTATAATTGCCATTGTAGTTGTAATTATAAATTTGTATTAGTATCCAAGGACTAATTTGAAATTTAGTTATACACCTTTATAAATGGTATACATTTTGGGGAATAGTGTTAGAAGTTCCATGCTATTTCTGCAACAAATGGGGGGAGAATTAAATGCAATCTAATTTACAAGATTTAGAGTGAAGGTAAAATTGTTTAAATTGAAAATAAATTTGGAATGATGTAACATTTTATGGTGATAGAGTTGAACATCTGGTTTAGTTTATTTACTTTTTTTTTGCATTTTTAAAATTTAGGAACATTTATGAGCTGAATTTTATTGATCCTTTGATGACAGGCTAGGAAGAAGGAAAGCTGGCAAATAGTTCAGGAAAGGAAAATAGTGCAGCTGACTTGATTGGCACCATATCTACTCCCTGCACCACCCACGCTCCATAACAGCACTGTGCACCATATATAAGATATACTGAAGAAATTCATCAAAGATCCTTAGCACCTTCTAAACTCACAGCAACTACTGTCTAGAAGGTGAAGGGCAAGGAATACAGGGAACCTGCAAATTTCTCTCCAAGACACTTAACATCCTGATTTGGAAATATATTGCCGTTCCTTTCGCATTGCTGGGTAAAAATCCTGGAATTCACTTCCTACTGGCATTGTGGATCTACCCACAAGATAGACTGCAGCAATTCAAGAAGGAAGTTGTCAAGGACAATTAGGGATGGGTAATAAGTTCTGGCTTTGCCAGCAATGCCCATGTCCCTTGAGTGAATAAGAAAGCAAGGGAGAGCTGTATAATTTGTGTTTCAAGCATTTTTCAGTTTTACATAGTGGATAATAAGGCTTAGGAGACGAAGTAGGCCATTCAATCTTTCAAACTGCTCCAATAATCAGTAGTTTGCTTGTGATCTCAACTGCACTTACTCATTTGTCCCTTGTTGACTCCCTTGTTGATCAAGCATTTCTTTAACTCTGCCTTGAATAAATTCTGTGATCCTGCCTCCACTACCTTTTGGAGAAAGGGATTTTAATACTGATGACCCTCAAAGAAAACATTTCTCCATCGTGTAAATGGAGATATCTTGGTGTTATACTGTCTGCCACTTCAGTTTTTCCCAGAAGTGGAAACATTTTTCTTGTATTCACCCTCTTACGGCCCTCAGATCATTATATTTTTCAATGAAATCATCTTTTATTCTGAACTGCATACAATAAGTTTCTTGTCCCAGGAATGATTTAAGTGAACTTTCTGAAATGCCTCTAACGAAATTGTATAATTTTAAAATAAAGGAGATTAACTGTGTACACAGTATTCTGAATGGAGTGTGACTGAGGCCCTGTACAGCTACAGTAAAATTTTATTTTTGCATATAATGCAGTAAGCTCCAGCATTCTATTTGCATACTTAATCTTTTGCTGAGCCTAATTATTAACATTTAATGAATCTAGTATTATCCAGATCCCTCTCTATCATGTGCTGTCTCCATTTGAATAGTATACTGTTTTTTTAATTCTTCCTGTTAAAGTAGACAAGTTCACAAATTCCATGCTGTTTTCCACTTGCCAAACCTTTTAATGTTTCTATATCCCCTTGGAGATTGGCTATCCTCTTTTGACAACTTGCTTTCTACTTGCCTTGGTGTCATTGGCAAAGCTACCATACAGTCATTCCCCTCCACTCTGAAAGGGTTGTACATAACTGTAGCCTCAGCATGGATTTTATTTTTATGGCAGGGTTCTTGTAGAGTTCCTTAACAATCTGACTTGCATCAGAAGGAGATGAGTGACTCACAACTGTTGCGATTTTGAGATTCATGTAGATTAACAGAAATGAAATGACTTAACTGAAAACATTTCCTTTAAAAATTAGTTATTTACCACCTTTATACAGAGAAAATATGTTTGATTAACGTAGGCTAAGGCAGTAATCACAGTGGTTAGTACCAGCGATGTCCTGTACCTTCACAGTTAATTTTCATGTAGGTAACCTGAAGATGGAATTAAGTTTATTGTTCTGAAAACATTGTCATGTGTTTGATTTTGGAACGCAATGGTTTTTTTTTAGGTCTAATTTTGACTCCAGTAGACCTAGATGATTATATAGTTAGCTCAGTATGACTGAATGCTGAAATGTTAGTTGAAGCAATTGCTGCATGTTTATCATTCAATCAGTGATTACCAGGAAACAATGTGGGTTTGTGCATGTACGTTTTTTTTAAGAGCTGAATGTGCAATTGTTTTTAAATTTTGTTATTATTAGCACAAGGTCCTGTTTTGAATAACAGTCATATTCTGTTCTTTAGAACAATACATCCTTGGTAAATATCTATGCAATGGTCACAGTCTGCTTCAGTCCTATAACAGTTCCTATCTAATCATAACTGACCTGTAGGTATTCTACATCTTTTTCAATCTTCACTTATTTCTCTTTCACTGGTATCTGCATCTCCTTCCAGAGTGTTCTTCTGATTTGAAGAGTGTGCATTTGTGTGGGGCTTGCTAAATCTGTGTCATTAGAATGCTAAAGCATCTTGGAACTTGACATATACATTCCATACTACTATGGTGACTTTCAAGGAAAGACAATAGTCAGAGTCATACAGCATAGAAATAGGCCCATCAGCCCATTATGTCTTAGCCAATCAATAAACAGTAAACTTCACTAATCCCATTTATCTGTACTTGGTCCGTAGCTAATTATGCCACAGCATTTTAAGTGCTTATCTACTTACTACTTACTTAGTTCCTTTGTATTAGATACAAAAAGACGAAGGATAGTTTATTTGAATGTTCATTTGCCTTGTTGAGCTGGCACAAAACTATACACTTCCTTTTTCAGCCTCTGCAGGGCTTCTTATTTAGTTGATGCTCAATTGGCATGACCTCCTAAATCTCTGAAAGGCAGATTACATTTAAGTTGTTGACCCTTAATTCAGGCTCACTTGTACTGGTTATGGTAAGTTTTCTTTTTTGAAAACAACAAACATATCATAAATCTGCTACTTAAGAATCCTACATTGAGTATCTAAACCTCCTAATTCCCAAAGCCTGATCATCTGTCTACGAGGTACATGTTAGGAGAGTGATGGAATACTCCTCACTTGCCTGAATGTGGTGCAGCTCCAACAGTAACCAAGAAGCTTGACACACTCCAGGACAAAGCAACTCACTTGATTGACACCACATTTATAAACACTCACTCCTTCCACCACCAACTCTCAGTAGTAACACTCTGGACCAACTTAAAAGATTCTATGTAGAAATTCACGCAGGCTCTTTACACAACATCTTCCAAACCCATGGAATCTATCATCTGGAAAGATAAGGGAACCAGATACTTGGGAACATCACCTCCACATTTGCCTTCAAGCACCTCACCATCCTGACTTGGAGAAATATAATCGCAGTTCCTTCATTGTCACTGATTCAGAATGCTGGAACTCTCGCTAATAGCGTGATGCATCTACCTGCACCAGATGGACTGCAGTTGAAGAAGACAACCCACCACCTGACCTTCTCAAGGGCTACTGGGGATGTGCAATAAATGCTGTTGATGTCCAAATCCCAATAGTGAATTTAAATTAGAAAGTTAACACTGGGAAATAGTGTTTGTTGTTCTGAAGTTCACTTGTTTATGTTCTTGTGGAGTAATTGTAGTGTCTCTACTTCTGAGCCAGCCAGTCTGAGTTTAACTCCCACCAATTCAAAGATGTGTCATAACGTGTCTAAACAGTGATTAAAAATACTTAGAGGGAAAGTTGTCAAGTGGTTCTATTTACTCATCTATTAATTCAGGGATTGGATTAGTAATCTAGAGATAAC
This sequence comes from Chiloscyllium plagiosum, assembly GCF_004010195.1. Taxonomy (NCBI): domain Eukaryota; kingdom Metazoa; phylum Chordata; class Chondrichthyes; order Orectolobiformes; family Hemiscylliidae; genus Chiloscyllium; species Chiloscyllium plagiosum. Next base: position 32,266,752 of record NC_057723.1, read on the forward strand.
TGGAAACTTGTGAATTTGAGTTTACACAAGTCAATAAAAACCTGTAATTGGTAAAAATGATCATTTAAGCTGTTTGATTGTCAATAAAAAACTGACCTGAAAATGTGTTGCTGGAAAAGCGCAGCAGGTCAGGTAGCATCCAAGGAACAGGAGAATCGACATTTCGGGCATAAGTCCTTCTTCGGGGCTTATGCCCGAAACGTCGATTCTCCTGTTCCTTGGATGCTGCCTGACCTGCTGCGCTTTTCCAGCAACACATTTTTCAGCTCTGATCTCCAGCATCTGCAGTCCTCACTTTCTCCAATAAAACACTGACCTCAACCTACCTACTCATGTAACCTCCATCAACCTTTGTGCTTCTCCATTTGTAGCCTTGGTGTATCCACAAAGTTAATCACTTCACCGCTGTTGGCTATATGTTCAGCAAGTTTAGCCATAAGCACTGGAATTCCTTCCTTAAACACCTCCAATTTTGTCAACTGTTCTAATCTTTCCCAGTGTAGCTGGATGTCAGTTATTTTTTTCTTATTTAGATACCAGTGAAGTGCCTTAAGGTATTAAAAGATTTTAAACTGTCATTGTAGATGAATAATCACTTCTATGAGCAAACAGAAATCTTGAATTTTGTTTACTAACAAACCAGTACGGCATTTATGTGGTAGTGAAGAATGAGAGGATTAGACAAGTTGCTCCGCGTTATGTTGTGGTCTTTGCGTTTATCACCTACCAAGCGTGCACACAGTGTGAAGGTCTTCAAGAACTTATAGGCCAGTGAGCCTTACTTCTGTTGTAGGAAAAGTTTTGGAAACAATTATAAGAGAAGATTTGTAATCATCTAGCAAGCAATGATTTGATTTCAGATAGTCAACGTGGTTTCGTCAAGGGCAGGTCGTGTCTCTCAAACCTCATGAATTTTTTTTTTGAGAAGGTGACCAAGCATGTAGATGAGGGTAGGGCAGTTGACGTGGTATAGGTGGACTTCAGTAAAGCCTTTGATAAGGTTCCACATGGTAGACTGTTAGAGAAAATGCAGAGGCATAGAATTGAGGGTGACTTAGCAGTTTGGATTAGAAACTGGCTTTTTGAAAAAAGGCAGCGAGTGGTGGTTGATGGAAAATATTCAGCCTAGAGTCCGGTTACTAGTGGTGTGCCACAAGGATCTGTTTTGGGACCACTGTTGTTTGTCATTTTTATAAATGTCTTTGACGCAGACATAGGTGAATGGTTTAGTAAGTTTGCAGATGACACTAAAGTCGGTGTGGTGGAGTCTTGGACAGTTTGGAAGAATGTTACAGGTTGCAGGGGGACTTCGATAAACTGCAGAATTGAGCTGAGAGGTGGCAAATGGAGTTCAATGCAGCTAAATGTGAGGTGATGCACTTTGGGAAGAATAACAGGAAGGCAGAGTATTGGGTCAATGGAAAGATTCTTGTACTGTGAATGTGCAGAGGGATCTTGGAGTCCATGTACGTAGATCCCTGAAAGTTGCCACCAAGGTAAGAAGGCATACGGTGTGTTAGGTTTCATTCGTAGAGGGATTGAGTTCTGGAGCTGTAATATCATGTTGCAACTATACAAAACACTGGTGTGGCCACACTTGGAATATTGTGTGCAGTTCTGGTCCCCATATTTAGGGAAGGATGTGGAAGCATTGGAAAAGGTGCAGAGGAGATTTACCAGGATGTTGCCTGGTCTGGAGGAAAGGTCTTATGAGGAAAGGCTGAGAGACTTGGGTCTGTTCTCATTGGCAAGAAGAAGGCTAAGACGGGATTTGATAGAGACATACAAGATCATTTAGAGGATTAGATAGGGTAGACAGTGAAAGTCCTTTTCCTAGGATGATGGCATAATTACAAATTGAGGGGTGATAGATTTAAGACAGATGTCAGAGGCAGCTTCTTTACGCAGAGAGTGGGAAGGGCGTGGAATGCCCTACCTGCTAATGTAGTCAACTCAACATTAGGGAGATTTAAACAATTCTTAGATAAGCACATGAATGATTTTGGGATAGTGTAGGGGGGCGAGCTGAGAATAGTTCACAGGTTGGTGCAACATAGGGGGCCGAAGGGCCTGTTCTGCGCTGTATTGTTCTATGTTCTAACTGCAGCACTTGATTACTCCTCTGTCCCATATTAGTCCTCCACATGCATATGAAAACAAATTGGTATTTTCAAATTGAACACATTTTGATCCCAATGACATAACTGACTCGAGTGCACTGAGTGAAATAACTCCATGGAGGTTGGCATGCCATTACCAAGTCACCGCTAAATTTACACACGAACAGTCCTCGACTCTCTTACTGCCTCATACAAATTCAGACACCAGAGCAGAGGTATCTCTGACACTCAACCTTTTTTTATATGTGAGCCATGGCTCCCTGATTGGGGCTGTCATGAGGTCCAGCTGGTGAGTTTATTACAGTCACTAAAGTATTCCTGCTTTGAGTCTGCAGAAATAGGCTAGTTCTTTTCTTGGAAAGCCTTCTGGGGCGTTTTAGCACTGAGTCAGATTCCTCCAATTCAGTGTATGACATGGATAGTATGTAACAGATGAGAGCTCACCTTTAGACCAGAAGCACCTTGGTAGAATTTCACTGTTCTCCTGGTGCCAAGACATCAAGGTGGCTAATTCTGTCATATCCTGATTCAGAGGGTTCAATAACATTTGACTGAGACAGTGAATCCATGAGTTCTGGCAGCATTCCTGATGGTTCTGAGTAGCAGGTCCCATTTTATTCCTGCACTTATTTGAGAATTTGCACTTTACGTATGGTCTACATGCTTATTCTGGACTGTCGCACCTACTCCTGACCTTGCATTGGCCATGTATCTTACCCCTTTGGGGCCATTTCTATGATTCTGACACTACACTTCGTCCTCTGAATCAAAGTGCGCTACCCTGTAGGGTAGTCCAATAATCGAACAAGAACCATGACAGCTTGATATTTTGCAAGGCTGTAGGCTGTTTTCTCAATCCAGCTCTCATAGTTTGGATAACTGTATCTATCAGGCCATTGGCTTTTGGGTGATCTGAAGCTGTCCAAATATGTCAAATGCTATTTAACTTAAAGAAATAATCAAATTCTCTGCAGGTAAATGATGGTTATCTGTGGCCAATACTTCGGGGACTCAGTACATTGCTAACGATGTGTTCGGTTTTTCTACGGTTGTCCCAGTGTTTGCTGAACAGACCCTATGCACATCCAACCACTTTTGAATGGGTGTCACAATGGCTAAGAACATTGAACCCATGAAAGGACCTGCATGGTCAACTAACAACCAAGTCCAAAGTTTATCTGGCTGTTTACTTGGATGTGGCAGTAGTTATTTTTGTTGACCCCCTTGGCACTGTTCCACCGACACAGCTATGTGTGGCCACCAGACATAACGTCTTGCCAACATCTTCATTTCTGAGACCCATGGATGGCCCTGGTAGTATTTGATGGTGACCTTTTGCTCAGGACAGTCGGTCATACACCTCACAACAATATGCTGTCCTCTATGTTAGCTGGTCTGTCTGGTCCAAACAAAGTCTCAATTCTTTGGTTTGTCTTTGGTTTGTCCCTTTGGTTTGTTTCAGTTTGGACTGGGAGCATGTCCAGAAAATGTAATATTATAACAGACTGTACCACTGGGGATACTGCTAATGGTGTACCTGGGAGGTGGTTCAATGCATCCACATTGACTGCTTGGCCTCCCAGACTGTGTTCTAAATGATAACTATAAGCACTTTGTATTAGTGGAGGCTTGGGGTTGCCATATTCCTTATTTGTGTTAGTCAATTCATGAAAAGTTCTCATTTCTGATACCTCAGAGAAAGTTAGGCTCCTAATGACGGAAAAAGCTGCAGCTCCACAGGCTCAAGAGACTTATTCCTTTTTCATCTGTCACAATGTCATTTGCTCGGAAAAGATAACACTCCCTTTCCACATATTGGGTCCAGTTCTTGAGAGCACAGTCAAATGAGTCAAGTTTTCAACAAAGATGACTGTTACTAGTGAATTTCTTCAGGATCATGCTTTACTCTCGTCACCACTGGAATAACTCCATAGAGGCTGGTATCACATCATTAAACCATTCCTTCATTTATACAGGAACAGTCCTTTACTATAATACTTCCTCAGTCAGTATCTCTGACACTCTCCCTTTCCATCTGTCAGCCCAGGACTCCTTGATTGGACTGGACTAACCGCTCCAATCCAGGAACTCCCCTTCTATCAAATCCAGCTGGCTGACCTTGTTACAATCACGACACTGACTTCATTTCATGATTATTTTTCTGCAGCAGATGATTATATACATATGAATAATCACGTTCCCTATTTTGTATACTTGTGTTCACTGTATTGGCAAAAAAGACTATGTTTAGATCACTCTAATTTACTACAGTAGTCCCCTCATACTTGCAGGGGATATGTTCCAAGACTTACCGCGGAAGCCTGAAACCACGGATAGGAGCTAACCCTTTCATTTAAATGGGATTTACCTTGCTGGCAGCCCCCAGTCCCTGGTTCTGGAATGTTCCCTGTATTATGTTCAGGCCGTGGTTAACTGAAACTGTGGAAAATGATTCTGCAGATATGAGGGGCCCTGTATGTTGCTTAAAATTGCTTAAGTGCAGTTGCTTTTTCATTCCCAAAATTATAGCTGGAAAGTTAGTTCTCGTCTTCTGGGATTGTTATCTATATATGTGGTGTAAAATTCCAAGCAGTGGAATGTGGTGAAACGGTTAAACTTAAGTGCAGTTGCTTTTTCATTCCCAAAATTATAGCTGGAAAGTTAGTTCTCGTCTTCTGGGATTGTTATCTATATATTACAGGATAATTAGAGTTGGGGGAATGACATTCCGAATTCCATAAGCAAATAGGCTAATTGAACAGTTTTGGCTGTATACTTGTCATTTTTTAAAGAATTATTCGAAAGACTTCAGTGATCATTTCTAATAGATTTGCGTCCAGCAAAATGCTTTTACTACTTAAAACTAAGTTGTAAACTTATAACAAGCTGGATTTCATGGGCAGTAACAAAGCAGTATGCTCTACTAGCTACAAAAGATCTAGCAATTTCTCTCTGGTGTAGATTTCCCCCCTTCCTAATGTTGGTTAAAACCTGGTACCAAGCCAAGGAGATCTGCAGGTGTCCAATAATAATGGTCATCAAGCAGAGTAATTTTTAAAAGTTTGACTTATTTTTCTAGTCAACCTATTCCGAGCAGATGGGACTTTGAACCCAGGCCTCTCACTCCAGTGGTAGGGACTCTACTTCTGTGTCACAATAGGGCCCAACCAAGCAGAGTAATTAGCCAGTCACATATTAATGACCCCCATCTGGTGCGCTAATGTCCTTTTAGGGAAGAAATTCAGTTGTCCTTACCTGGTCTGGCCGACATGTAACTCCACATCCATAACAATGTGGTTGACTCTTAAGTGCTTGCGAATTAATCAGTCACTCAGTTGAAGGGACAATTTGAGATGAGTGACGAATATTGCCCTTGTATTCAAGGACTAAATAAAAAGATGAAGTATTCACATACAGTAAACCAAAAAAATTAAAAGCACTGATCAAATGTAATCCTAATTTAAATTTATTGATAGCAAAATAAAATAAATTTGATTGGATTAAGCCAAACTCGAATAGAAATTTTTTATTTTTAACATATATATTTGTTTTAAGTTTTATAGTAGAGAAATTTGACATTTCACAAATATAAAATTATAATTTTAGGGACATTGAAGTGTGATTAGCAATAATAAACTTCTCAGGCCACTAAGAACCCAGTTGCACCAACAAGATGTGACTTCTTGATTTTTACAAAGTATAAAAGGACATGTTTTAAATCCTAGGGAATCCTAATAGCTTCTAAGAATGAGAGGACACCAGCTTTTACATTTGTGTTATTTTGTGTATGGCTGAGGTTCTGTCTTTCCTGCTACTCAGAGAAGCAATATGGAATGCGTGGCAGTTCCATTGAGGTAGGGTCCAATACAATGAAGTGGTCGTGAGGCACTTAGCTTTATCGAGTTTTCACTGAAATTGAGGTTCTTGGTAGAACTTATGAATCCCCTCCCCCACCCATGTAAGTAAACGTAGGGTGGGTAGAGCAAGCAAGGATGGCTTTCACCAGCCATTCTTGTGCCTGACTTTGGGTCCCTTGATTGATGTCTGTGTAATAAACTGTCAGCAAACATGTCTGCTGGCAGCCTTCTGAGGATGCAGGATACCCATGTGGCTTCCATTTGATCCCTGAAGTCGTCATTGAATTGCAGTGGGCTTGGGGATAATGGGTATCAATTAGCTTGTTAATGAGCCTAATTGACATCTTACTGCTGCTGTACGGGAATCATGTGGCACTCCTTTTCACCCTTTGGTTCACTTTGATATAGGTGGGGAAAAGAGTTTTCCCATCTCTGAACAGCTTCTGCGATTACACTGCTGTTATATGTAAAGTTACGTAAAGTTCAGCCTTATGTGTGGACTCTTGAAATGGCTGTCAGTTGCTCTGAAGTAATGATGAATGATAAAATGTAGACCAATGATATGTTTAAAGTCTTTGTATAAGACGTGAAACTATATTTCACATGTTTGGATGAGTTTCTAAAAGAAGGACAAGGAAAAATTTGTTGATAGCCAGGCTGAAACTTCAACCTGAAATAAGAAACTAGAAGCTGAAGTTTCAAAATTTTTTATTTCTGGAATGTGAAAGGTGTGGTAGAAATAGTATTTATTTCCAATCTCTATTTGCTTGAAGTTGACAGTGGAGCTTCTCCTTGAACTGGGACCATATTTGTTCGTTCATTTTATCATTTCTAGAATTTTGTTGTTCCCATATTACTGAATTGCCTGCAGCTCATTTCATTTATTAAAATACTGGACTGGCTGTACAATGTTTTGGGACATAAGATGTTGACTCTGTGCAAATCATTTTTACTATGGAGAACATTGCTACACATCTGGAAACTTGCACATCTTGGATATACCAGGAGAAAGTGAGGTCTGCAGAAGCTGGACATCAGAGTTGTTGACTCTGATTCCTGATGAAGGGCTTGTGCCTGAAACATCAATTCTCCTGCTCCATGGATGCTGCCTGGCCTGTGCTTTTCCAGCACCACATTCTCCACATCTTGGATATACTCTTTGATAAAGTAATAATATAAATATCTCCTAGGATAGATGTTAACCTGAGTTGGAGGAAAATCCCATGTTCAATATATTCCAGGATTTACCATTTGACATTGTTGCCACTTATTTCAATGTTTGGTTTAAACGTTTGAACCTTGGAACTGTGGAACCATTTATTAGTTACAAGAATAGAATAATTGGTGTGTTCAGGCAGCACAGTAATTGGTAATTGCATTATTTCCTGGCATTACTGTAGCTGAATAAATGTTATCTGCAGATATAAAGATAAAGTTTTCATTATCAAAGTGTTTTTTTCTTGTACATGCATGTTTCTGCTTTTTATTTTCTATTCAACCCACAGTTTTGGTTGTAGTGTGCTAAACTTGATCTTAGCCTCTTTAATTGCAATATTAATTCAAAATATCAATGTGAGCCAAATAAGGTTCATGAAAATTTGTACTTTTTCAACTATTTAAAATGTTGTTTTTAATCTTCACATCGTTTGTTGATCCAATATTGTCTGTGAAGGAGCAAACTGTCATTCAAGATAATGCATTTATTAACCACTGACTTAGTTGTTTATTGTGATTTTAGCTCCTTGTGGTATTGGCAATAATTAAATCCACTTATTAATTTTCTAAGTAAAATCAAATCTATTTTTATTTAATACCTGATAGGAGACAAGACACAAAATATTCTTTGCTACCTTTCAACCAATAGTTTTGCTGATGGGTAAATTTGATGTCACATCCCATCGTTATCTTATGAAACTACATAATTCTGTAGACTGGTTTGATTTTGTTTAAATACACAGCTAGGCTCAAAGCTAATCATCTGTACCCAATATTTACTAATCAGAGTTGAATAGGAGCAACTTTCATTCATCAAGATAAATAATATTAGCTTTTGTTCACTCTATTTTTCAGAATGAAGCAAAATAGAGTAAATGAAAAAGTTGAGACACAGCTGCCTCCAGATGTCGATAAAGGGAAAAAAAGACGAAAGACCAGCTTGACTCCAGGCAGTGAGACTTTGAGTGCACGTCATGTAGATTGGGGAAATCTGCACTATGATGTGATTCTGCACATCTTTCAGTACCTACCATTGGTGGATCGGGCTTACGCATCATCAGTCTGTAGAACATGGAATGAAGTCTTTCACATGCCTGAGCTGTGGAGACGATTTGAGTTTGAACTGAGCCAGCCAGCCACATCCTATCTGAAGTCAACTCACCCAGATCTGATCCAACAGATAATAAAAAAACATGCAGATCATTTGCAGTATGTCAGTTTTAAGGTAAAATAAAGTTTCTGGCTCTACAATACTTAAAAAAAAAAAGCAAGAAATTTCAAAATTGGGCAACTTCGCAGGTTGCCACAGTAAGAGCTGCAAATCTCCTCCTAAAGTACGAATGAAGAAAAATATAGATACATAGTTCTTTAAAGGAGGAACTGATTTTAAAAAATCTATTGGGAAAAGAAACTAAAAGATTAAATAATTATTTGTGTGTTAATAAATTAATTAGCTGAGACAAAAGGATGTAAGAATATTACCGGGTAAAAGCAAGAGTTCTTAATTTTGTAATAATTGGGTCTGTAGTATGCAATAGAAACTAAAGTTATAAATGGAGTTATCTACAAATGTACAGATTTCAAGTGATGCGCATCTGAACATTTACTGTGTTTACACAATTCAGGAATGAAAGTAATTTTCAATTGATCCTTTGCAGATGAGGAGAAGGTGCCATATTTCCACAACCTTTCTATAGACTCTGTTTTAATAGTATGCCCTTGTGTAGATTCCCATCATAGATGATAGCTCAATAATTTACTTTTCTATACTTTTGTCCACTAACATCTCTTCAATTTTAAAAGCTGTAGATTTTATTGCTTGAGCTGCAATAACAGAACAAAGATTGAGTGTAAGTGGCCATAGATTAGTAGATTGGAAAGACAAGTATCACATAAAATAAAATGGAGACAAATGAGAGATGAGGCATTTGAATAAGATTTATTAGGAAAGATATTTATGAAACAGTAACATTTTAATAACAGCAGAGGAACTTTGAGACTTGGAGTTTACTTATTTAAACATCAAAATGGGCAATAATGATCATGTTTTCAATTAGAAATAATATATCTGGTTTCCTACATTTAAAAAAAAAAGGCATGCCAAACAAAAACCGTCTTATGGAACAGATGTGAATACTGTTGAGTTGTTGCAGAATGTTCAATTTAGGAAAGTAATAGAGTGCATTACTGGCTTTAGTTATGAATGTGTGGTCATGAGTTGCCTTCTTGAACTGATGCCATCTACCATATATACTCGTATAAAAGTCGAATTTTTTAGGTTATTTTTAAAGATTCAATTTATAGGGTCGACTATTACATGGGCACTAGTTTTTGAGGGGCTGAAATTCATACTACAATTCAAAATAACACATGATTAGCAGAAGTCGATTTATTTGCTCAACTAATCCCAGATAAAGAAGAAAATCACAATGAATTACAGTAAAGGTAATTACTGGATAAAAGCAAGAGAAACCAGTATGAATTACCGGTAATAAATTTCATTTATACCGGTACGAAAATTTAACATGTCAGAGATTCATTGAAATCCTGTAAAATCACACTGTTCATCGTCGTCAAGGCCTGGTATAATAGCACACTTAAAATGAAACATTTGTTAAATTCTGAATGTGTAAGCATCTTGAACTTTACTGCCAAATTCCTCCATTTCTCTCCCATTTACTCTCGCATGTAATGAACCTCAGCAACAATAAAAAATTTGTCAAAGAATTAAAGATGTAGCTGATATATCTCACTTTTATTCAGATATAATGGCACAACTAAAATGACTAACTTTTTAATCATATTAACTTTTGGATATTTAGTGAACAAAGTGCAATAAGTGCCGTTAGACTTAGTACCTGAATGAATCAAAACGTGCTGTAGTAAACCAAGTGGGCTATATAGAGTTATGAATGAATAGAGACACAACATAGTAAACAAAGAGCAATGAGTAGAGTTACTGGTATGAATTAATGAGAATTTTGTTTAAGTGGGTTAATGGGAACATGCAGTTTCCTTTGTAAAGGTTAATAATGCGATTATAGTCTAGTCGACTTTTACATGAGATATATGGAAAAAAACAAGATTTTTTTTGGCCAAAAGTAAGGGGTCAATTTTTACATGAGTCTATAATGTATCTATAGTTGGTACCTTCATTGCTCTGTTGAGTAGCAGTTCCATGATTTTTGTTCTTTCATAATTACCAAATAATTAGGTGGTTCTAAATCAGAGTTTTGCATGACTTGGGTGCTTGCAAGTTGTGGGGTTGTTTTGAATCTTGCAATCAGTGTTAATAGCATAAAGCATCTATTTAGTCCATTGCATCAAATTGTAGAGCAATCCAGTCACTCTTATTTTCCCCCACTCTAACTATAGTCTTTTAGATTTATTTCTATCTGAGCCTATCCAGATTCCTCTTGAAATTTATTGTCTGTCTGCATTTTCACCAACTGTAAGGGTAGTGAGATCCAGATCATTGCTACTTGCCATATAAAGTTTCCGCATCCTTTCACCCAAAATCTTCTGTCTTTGCCCTGTTAATAAACCATATACAATCAGCTAATAAGTACAGCCTTTCTTTGCTTCATCTCTACTGGAACTGAACACCATATTCTTCTTAGTGACTGAGGTTGAAGATTCAGAAGGTGTTTCAGAAGCCTTGACAAATTACTAGTGTGTACTGCAGCCATGTGATGTTAGCAATTAAGGGAGCCCATGTTTGAGATCCTGGATGGAATACTTACCAACAGAGCTGTTTTGACTTGGATGGTGTCAGCAGTCTTGAATGAGATGTCAACCTGGTGAAGTTTCAATGCACTATTATTTGTATGCCAAACGGCATAAGCAGTAAGTGATGACAGGGCTAAGCAATTCTATATCCAATGTTGCAGACCTAAGTTCTGCAGTCTGGTACATCCAGTCATGAATGCTAGTAAACAATTAATCAGCTCACTGGAGTGGGGAGCCCTGCACACATCCTACCTACAGTGTTGGGCAAGCCCAACACATCTGTGCAAATGAGAAGGTTGAAGCATTTCCAACAGTATTCAGCCAGAAGTGCCAATAGGAGGATCATTCTCTGCCTCATCCAGAGGTCTCTCGCATCGCAATTCCAGCCTTTACGTAGTTGGATTCACACCACGTGATATCAAGAAACAGCTGGAGGCACTGAATATTGGAAAGGCTATCAGGCCTGCCAAATTTTGGAAATAGTACTGAAGATGTTAGTGAAGTTACTGTTCCATAACAGCTACAACACCAGCATCAACCTAATAACAATGGAAAATTTCCCAGATTTCAGAGGTGATGGAAAGAGGGGAGGGGGGTGTTGCATTTGTGATTTAAGGCGAGTATCAGAGTAGTAATCCGAGATGAAATAACTGAAGAATCATCCAGCGAGGCTTTGTGGATGGAGCTAAGAAATAAGGGGATGGTAGTGTTATTGGGGTTATACTAACGGCCCTCAAATAGTCAACTGGAATTAGAGGAGCAAATACACTGGGAGACTTGGGAAGTCTTGGAGGAGCAATTGGATTGTCATAGTCAGGGATTTTAATTTTCCTAACATATACTGGGACTGCCATAACAGTAAGGGCTTAGATGGGGTGGAATTTGTTAAGTACGTTAAGGCAATTTTCTTCAAGCAGTATATAGAGGGTCCTACTCGAGTGTGGGCAAAACTCGGTCTACTCTTGGGAAATAGGGCGGGACAGTTGGGGACCAGTGACCATAGTTCTGTTAACTATTTTAAAATTATAGAAAGAGACAAAACTGGTCCGCAGGTTCAAGTTCTAAACTGGGGCAAGGCGAATTTTGATGGAATTAGACAGGACCTTGCAGGGTGTAGGTTGGAGTGGTTTGTTTGCAGGCAAGGGGACCTCCGGCAAGTGGGAGTCCTTTAAAAGTGAGATAGCTGGAGTTCAAGGTGTATGTGTTCCTGTGGGAGTGAAAGGCAAGGTTGACAGGACCAGGGAATCCTGGATGACGAGAGATATTGTGACTTTGACCAGAAAAAAGGAGGTATGGCTCAGGTACAGGCAGCTGGGATCACTGGAATCCTTAGAGGTTTATAAGGGATTCAGGAGTTTACTGAATGGTGGACGCTGGTACAATTGCAACATTTTGAAAAGCATCTGGATGGGTATATGAATAGGAAAGGTTAAGAGGGATATGTGCTGGCAAATGAAACCAGATTAATTTAGGATGTCTGGTCAGTATGGACGAGTTGGACCAATGGGTCTGTTTCTGTGCTGTACATCCTAATGACTCTGACTTTCTCAGAACTGAAAGGGGTGGAAAATGCTGATTTTATGCTGTTGACATTGGGGTAATGAAGAAGTGGAACATTTGAGTGAAGTGCCCAAAATAGAAGATGAAGGGAATGTGAATGTTGGCAAAGGAACATTAGAAATTTTAAAATGGGTGTAAATGATAGGAGTGAAAATGAGAAAATGGGTCTAGTGCACTGGAAGCAAAGTGACAAAACATAGGACACGATAGGGATGGGTTTGTGATCAAAATAGTGGACAGAGGTCATGCTGTGAAGTTGTGGAACTCAAAGTTGATTCCTGAAGGCTGTTAAATGCCTAACCAGTAAATGGGGTGTGGTTCCTTCAGCTTGCATTGAGGTTTATTGCAATACTACATCGAACCTAGGATGGACGTATCAACATGGGTCATGGAAACAGCAAGCATGGGGTGACTCATCACTCAGTCTGTGTTTTGTGTCATCAATGTAACTGAGACTGCATTGTGAGCAGCAAATGAGATAAACTAGTTTGAAAGAGTCAGAAGTCACATGACATCTAGTTATAGTCCAACATGTTCATTTGAAATCACAAGCTCCGGTGAAGTGGGACCTGGTGAAGGAGCAGTGCTTCGAAGGCTTGTGATTTCAAATAAAGCTGTTGGACTATAACCTGGTGTCATGTGACTTCTGACTTTGTCCACGTCAGTCTGTTACCAGCACCTCCACATCATACTTCGAAAGAAGCACAAGTAAAACACTGCTTCACCTGAAAGGTGAATTTGAAGCCTTGGGCATTGAGGTGGAAGGAGGTGAAAGGTCAAGTCTCAGACTTTCTATAGTTGCATGAGAAGGTGGTTAGGGGGTCTGGATGTGGTTGCTGAGGGTGGTGAGGAAGTGTTAGGAATAATGAAGAGTAGCCCAAGGTGTTATGGAGGGGAGGAGGAGGTGTGTTGGTGTGTTTAGTCATGGTATCCTGCTGGAAATGATAGTGTATGATCCTTTGAATGTGGGCATTGGTGCCGTGGAGAGTAGAGGGAGAGCCCTTTCATTGTTTTGGAAAGAGGGGAAGGGGAGAGGGCAGAAGTTGGGGCAACGAGGGCAGGATCTTGATAAGAAAAAAAAGGAAGTAAAAGGATGCATATGATGCACACCGGAATAACAACAGCAGAAATTAGGAAGAGTATCTCCGATGCAGAAGAGGGGCTAAAGCTGAAATAAGGAAGGCTATGGGGAAATGTGAGGAATGGATGCACTAAAACAAATTGCAAAAAATTTTATTAATAGTAAAAGATTAGTGAAGAATAGAGTGGGGCCCATAAGGAACAACCAGGGAAAGCAGCTCACTGAAGCAAAGGAAATGGCAGAGGCACTATCTGAATATTTTGCTTCTATCTTTACCAAATCAGAAGATTGTGACAATGGCCTATTTGAGAAAATAGGTGTTGAGCAACTGAACAGTGTAGTGATAGTTTTTATAAAAAGGTGCTTAAAAGGGCTGGCAGTACTCTAGATAGAAAAGTCAAAAGGCCAAAAACTGATGCATTCTAGATTGGTGAGGGAGCAAATCTGAGTTGTTAACAGAAATTTTCCAGGCCTCTCTGAGCATAGGAGTAGTCCTGGGGAGTGGTGGATTGCAAATGTGACACCATTATTTAAGAAAGGGACAAAGTATAACCCAGGAAACTACAGACCTGTCAGCTTGATATCAGTAGTGGGAAAACTGATGGAGACCATCATACAGGATAAGGTAAACACCGATTTTAAATAAAAATAATTTGTGCGACCGTCAACATGGCTTTGTCAAGGGCAGGTCACGTCTGACCGATTTAATAGTTCTTTGACAAATTGACACAGGCAGTAGATGAGTGTCGTGCTGTGGATGTTGTATATTTGGGCTGTCAGAAAGCATTTGATACTGTGCCACATGGCAGGTTTGTTAGCAAGTTAACATGTTTGTGACTGATGGGTCCTTAGCAGCATGATTTAGAAGTTGGCTAAAGGATCAGAAACCGAGGGTAGGTATAAATAAGCAATTCTCAGATTGGAGACAATTTGAAAATAGTGTTCCCCCAAGATTGGTGTTGGGACCCTTTTTCTGATTTACACAAATGATTTGGAGATGAGTGTTGTAACATCTCTAAATTTGCATATGTGATACTAAGCTAGGGAGAACAGTGAATTGAGGATGATGCTGCGTGATTTCAGAGGGATGTTGACAATTTGGCTAAATGGGTAGCTATCTAGCAAATGAAATTCAATACAGAGAATTGTGAAGTAATACATTTCGTTGAAGAAACATGGAAAGCAGTACAGTCTCAATGGTACAATTTTGAGGGGAACACCTGGTCCATTTCCCTCTGATCTTGGCCTGTTCATGTGTCTATCTAAATGCCACTTAAACACTCTCTTTATATCTGCTTCTATCACCTCCCCTAGAAATGTTGTCAAGGTACCAAACATCCTCTGTGTAAAAAAAAACTTACAGCACTGATCTGCTTCAAACTCTCCCTCTTTTGCCTTAAATCTATTTCAAATAGTATTTGATATTTCTACCCTGGGAAAAAGACTATGCACCCTATCCGTGCTTCTTGATTTTATGTACTTCTTTCAGGTCACCCCTCAGCCTCCAATGTTCTAGTGAAAATAATCCAAGTTCGTCCAATCTCCTCTTATGGCTAATATACTTCAATCCATTCAGCAACCTGGTAAACCTCTTTTGCTCCTTCTCCAAAGCCCCCACTTCCTTCCAATTGTGTGGCGATTGGGGAAATGAATACATTACTCAACTCTAGTAAGGACAAAGTAGCCCATTTGATTGGCACCACGTCCACAAACATTCACTCCCTCCACTACAGACACTCAGTAGCAATAATGTAAACTCTTTGCAAGATACACTGCAAAAGTTCACCAAGATCCCTTCGACAACACCTTCCAAACCCATGACGACTACTACTACCTAGAAAGACAGTGACAGCAGATACACAGGAACAGCACTTTCTTCAAGATCACCTCCAAGCCGCTCACCATCTTGCCTTGGAAAATGTTACTGTTCATTCAGTCAGGCTAGATCAAATTCCTGAACAGCAATGTGGGTGCACATTTGCCAAATGGACTGCCGTGGTTCAAGAAACTAGCTCACTTCAACTTTCTCAAGACTAATTAGAGATGGGCAATAAATACTGGGACATCCATTGATGCTCATAAATAAAGAAAAACAAAACGTTAATAATTTCATCATTGACAGCTGTATCTTTCAGTGTGTAGGCTATAGTTACTAGAATTGCCTCTCAAAATCTCACAACCTCTGCCCTCCATTATGATGCCTCTTTAAAACCTATCTCTTTAATCAAACTTTTTATAACCTATGCTAATATTTCTTGTAATGAATTATTAAAATTCTTTGCTAATATGATGTGCCATGGGGCACACTTGCTGCAGTTTGGTGCAATATAAGTGCAAGTTGTTAGAGTTGTCATTGTAGGGCAGGATTGAAATTCCGAGTTTTCTGAACAATTCCGATCAGCTGATGCATGTTTACAGTCAGTACATCTATGTGATAGATAACTTTGAGCTACATAAAAACAGTTGTGTCTTAAGAGTCTGTTAAGCAATATGTTGTTTCTTCAGACAAACTGTATAAAGTGCGAAAGTAACCACAATCTGCTTGCCTCAATATTTTAATTATGCTTTCATTGTTAATTATGTAAGGTCAAGGCACTATTAAGTCAGTCAGTGCATGCAGTTAATCTAACAGCCAATGCTAGCAAAATCTTGAGTACTGTCCAATTGGTATTTTTTCAACATTTTTGTCACTCTCTTTTAATGATTTTTTGCAACATATATCTGGCTGTACTCTAAATTATGGAGTTCATAGCAATGTTAAGTCCAGTTTTTGTATTTTAAATCTGCTTTCTTATTTTTTCAGGTTGACAGTAGTACTGAGTCTGCAGAAGCAGCTTGTGATATTCTTTCACAATTGGTCAACTGTTCCATAAAGACCTTGGGGCTGATCTCCACAGCAAGACCTAGTTTCATGAATTTGTCAAAGGTAGGTTTTAAATTTTATTTTTCCAGATCTAGCTCAGCTGTTGTGGACAAATAAAAAAAAAATGCGTGAACAACTGAAATTAAACCACTTTTGTTTTGTGTTTACAGTCTCGTTTTGTGTCAGCCCTGACTGTGGTGTTTGTGAACTCAAAATCACTGTCATCGATCAAGATTGATGATACTCCAGTGGATGACCCATCTCTTAAGGTGTTGGTGGCAAATAACAGTGACACTTTGAAGTTGTTGAAAATGAGTAGTTGTCCTCATGTCTCACCTGCAGGTAAATTCAAGTTTGCCCATAATTTAAGATCCAGTTTAGCAATAACTCCTAATAAGAGTACAGAAATTATGAGACTAATATATATTTACAACAGTCTATTAATATTGGAAGTCAGTATAGATGATTTGTATGGATTTTCTGCCAACTCTACTTTTGTGAATATTTGGAAGGGCCAATACTCTGAACATAGTAAATCATTCTAAACCTTTTGTTACATTTGCAGTTTATTCAAATGATTCTACAACTCTAGGGTAGCAAGAATGTTTCATGTCTTAAATTATTGATTGCACTCTACAGCTGTTTGAGCTGTTCAGACAATCTACAAAAGTGTAATTTGAAATATTGTGAATGAACACAAATATTTATTTTTATCAAGTGATTTTGATTTTTAGACTGCCTTAGTAAATTCTGTACAGTTCTTCTAAGAAAAGGGAGATTTTCATTTGCAGTGCATCTTTTGTAGTTCAACAAAGATGATCCTAACGAGTCATAGAATAATGCAAAGAAGAAGCAGGCCATTCAGCCTATTGTCTGTGCTGACCAACAATACCAAACTATACTAATCTTATTTACCTGCACTTGGCTAATAGCCTACTATGTCATAGCATTTTAAGTGCTTGTCCAGATACTACTTAAACCTTTCAAGAGGAACTCCCCTTTCAGGCAGCATGTTCCATATTTCTACCATCTAGAGTGTGAAAAAGTTTTTCCTCTGATTTCTTCTGAACTATTTACTCTTCACCTTAAACTTCTGGTCTTACACATGTCTGCCATGGGGCAAATACTCTTACAATCTACCTGATTCATGTCTCTCATCATTTTGCATAGCTCAATCAGATCCTCCTTGAGCCTCCTCTGCTTCAGGAAAAGAAGCCCAGCCTTTCTGTTCTTCCCTCTTAACTAAGACTTGTTGCTATCCCAGACAACATCCTGGTGAATCTCCTCTGCAATCTCCTCTCATCCTTCCAATAGTGTGGCGACTGGATCTGCACACGGTATTCCATCGGTGGCCTAATCAATGCTTTATAAAATTGCAACAAGACGTCCTTGTTTCTATATTCTATGCATCAGCTAGTGAAGGCTAGCATCCCATATGTCATCTTCACCACCCTATCTACCTGTGCTGATACCTTCAGTGATCTGTGAACTTTTACAGCGAGGTCCTATTGTTCCTTAGTACTCCCAAGGAAAGTACCATTTAATGTGTATGTCCTTCCCTTATTAGACCTCCCAAAATGCATCACCTTACACTCATCCTTCAGCCATTGCTCTCCCCAATATCAGATCCATGTCAGACTGTAGTCTGAGACCATCCTCCTTTCTATCAACAATGCCACCAATTTTTGTGTCATTTGCAAACTTAGAAATTATACTTTGTACATTCACATCCAAGTTGATAATGTTCATAACTAACAAGAAGGATTTCATTGCTGATCCTTGTGGTAAACTACTGGTCACAGGCTTCTGATCACAAAGAAACTCTTCACAATTATCCTTTGTTTCCAATTTGTATGGTAATTTTGGATCCACTTTGTCAGTTTGTCTTGAGTTCCATGGACTTTTACTTTTTTGGACCAGGCTTCCACAGCTACCTTGTCAAAAGCCTTACTGACATTTGTGTAAACCACATTGACTGTCATCTTTTGGAAAAACTCAATTAGTCAGACAGATCTTCCTGGAACAAATCTGTGCTGACTATCCTGTTCCAATTATTGATTAATCCTGTCCCTCAATTTTTTTTCCAATGATTTCTCTACCACTGAAGTCAGACTAACTGGTCTGTAATTACATGGCCTGACCCTGCTGCCCTTCTTGAATAAAAGAGCAACATTAACTATCTGGCACTTCGCCTGTGGTCAGCGAAGTATTAAATATCTCCACCAGAGCCCCAGCAATCTCCTTTTATGACTCCCATGGCAGCATGGGATATGATGTATCAGACCCTGAGTATTTATGTACCTTTTTATGTCTATTGGAACATCTAATACCTCCTCCTCATTAACTTTAACATGCTTTGGAACCTCACCATCACAGCTGAAATCTCTAGCTACAACATCCTTAATCCCTTGTGAATGCAAAATATTCATTTAAGACCTCACCCACATCCTCTTGCTTCACACTCAGAATGCCCCTTTGGTCTCTATTAGACCCCTCTTCCTGGTAATCCACCTGTTCATCATATAGTCAGAAAATACCTTGGGATTTTCCTCAATCCTATCTGCCAGAGGTATTTTGTGTTCCCTCTTTGCCCTCCGAAATGTATTTCTTAAGCAGGCCCCTACAATCTGTATTCTCATGAAGGGCTTCTCCTGTTTTTAATGTTCTGTACTTAACATATGCATCCTTTTTTTTCCTTCATCAAACTCTCAATATCCATGGACATCCAGCATTTCCTGGACTTGCTGCCCTTCACTCTTTAGAGGAGCATGCTGGCCCTGAGCTCTCAGGTTATCACTATACCATTTGTAAAACACTGCCAATTTCTAAATATAGACTTACTGCAAGTAGCTGCTCCTGCTCCATGTTTGCCAGATTCTGTCTGACGATATTGAGATTGACTTTTACCCAATTTAGACACTTAACTTCTGCACTAAGTTTATCCCTTTCCATAATGACTTTGAAACTTGCAGAGTTATGGCCCCTATCCCTAAAATGCAAGCCGATACTCTCTGATTACGTCTCGCACTAACCCATCTGTAGTAGGACCATCTCTGTACTGCCACAGAGCTCCCCTGGATGCGCTTGAAAAATTCAATTCTGTCACACTAAGGTAATTCCAGTTAAATTTAGATTCATCTACAACTAAAACCCTATTCCTCTCTCACCTCTTTGTAATTTTCCTGTATATCTACTCTTCTGACTCCCTTTTGACTCTTGGGATGCTTGTAGTATAATCCGAGCAAAGTGATCACCTCTATTTTATTCCATGTTCATCTGCCTTACCAGTCAGTCTCCTTGCATCAGAATAGATATAATTTAGTTTTTGGAGCCTCCTATGTGCCTTATCTTGCCCATATCTTCTCCCCCAGCTAGACTATCCTTGTAATAGTATTCCTTCCATATCTGACTAACCTTGCTTCTGACTTAACATCTGTTATCTGTCCCATCCCTCTGTCAGGTTAGTTAAATTTGCATGAGCAAACCTTCCACCAAGGGTGTTGGACCTACGTTGGTTCAGATGCTACCTGTCCAATTTGTGCAGGTTCCACCTACTCTAGAAACTGTCCCAATGATGCAAAAAATCAAAAGCCCTTCCTCCTACAACATTGCTTTAACAATGTGTTCAACTGACCTATCTTGCTATTTCTATACTCAGTAGCACGTGGCACTGACAGTAATGCGGAGATTGCAATCTTAGTAGTTCACCTCTTTAATTTACTACCTAAGTGTCTCAATTCCTGTTGCAGGACCTTTTTTTGTTTTCACTTTTACTGATGGCGTCCTTACTGACATGTACCCACAACTGTAGGCTGTTCACTCTTCCACATTGGAATGACCTGCAGCTACTTTGAGTCATCCCTGACCCTGGCACCAGGGAGTAAACATACCATTCAGTAGTCCTGTTTGCAGCCACATAACTGCCTATCACTTCTTACAATCGAGCCTCTTCCTACTAAAGCCCTCCAGTCTTTTGCCTCCCCTGCTCTGCAGCAGAGCCAATCTGGTGCTACATACCTAGCTGCTGTTTCTCCGAGAGGCCATCTCCAATATATGTTTATATGTGTTTAAGGGGATGGTCACAAAGGATTCCTGCACTGTCAGCCCATGCCTATTCGTCTTCCTGGTGGTCACCCATGTAGCTGTTACTTGTGGTATGACCTGCTTACTAAACATGCTATCCACGGCATTCTCAACATCCGGATGCTCCATGGTGAGTTCATCCACAGCTCCAGCCCTTCGTGGTCACCTTGGACTCTGAAAATGTCCTTGATTTCCTGCATACTGCAGGAGGAGCGTTTCACAGTGCCGTGTTCTTTTGCCATTGTGAACCTTGCCAACTACAGTTAATAAAGTAGAAAAAAAATTACTCAACCTTACCAACTCTCACCAAATCAGAGTTTGCTCTCACGCTCTCTAACAAATTACATGCCACAAGTATAAGGTCTTCACACTGTCTTCCTCCCAGTACGACACTCTCAATCCTTAAAACTGGTTCCTCAGCAGCCAATCACTTTGCTTCACTGTGACATTACTGAGTCTTCTCCCTGTTCACAATGAAGTTTTATTCTTTTTTTATCATGGACCACTCAGTGCAAACTCCACCCTCACAGGCTCAACTCTGAGAATCCAATTCCCAATAAGTGTCCCCCCAGTGTGGTTTTTCTGTGATATCACTCTTTGCTTTATGCTAGACCTCCAATCCTGGACTTCAATTTATCTAAAATCATAAGCAATAGAGTAGTTAGGGAGAAAATGTTTCCACTCTTTTTAAAAGAATCAAGGAACAGAGGGTACTGATTTGAAGTGATTTGCAAAAGGATACAAGGAAAAGCTTCTTTTCACATGGTGAGTATTGAGTATGGAATGCAGTGCTTGAAACAGTGATAGAGGTTCAATTGAAGCATTCAAGCGTGCATTTGAATAATTATTTGGATGTAAGGGTATCAAGAAAAAGCAAGAAATTGACAGTAGGTAATGATACTCATTTGAAGAGCTGATGCAGACACAATGAGCTGAATGGTCTCCAATGGCGCACAACTTCTCTTATGAAACACATTAGCTGTGACTTCCACCAGTGTGTAGAACTTGAGTTTAGATGATCGCTTTTTGTGTGTAGATGTGTGTTAGTAGCAAAGAAATTAATTCCTCCTGTGTTCTTGTTGGGCTTGTTGGGCTGAGTGGCCTGCTTCCATGCTGAAGGCAATCTAATCTCAAGAGGAGCCTTTGGTAGTTTGGATTTGGGAATGCTAGTGGCAGTTGGGATCAGGAAAGGAATTATTTTTATCTTTGCTGTCTGTTTTGGTAATTTAAAAAAAATACTTTTTGAGCTATATAGGATGTGATGGTGAGTCTTTGAACTGGTAGTGAAATGCTCCTTTTAAAAAAATGAAGTGTGTTGTTCATGCCTGAATTTGATAGAGGAATTTGCTAAGTTTATGTATCTTGCTGATGCCGTTAAGACCATCTGCATTAAATGTGATCAGACTTTTTAGAATGTTCGGAATACATTTTAAATGATTTTGGGGAAGAATTTGTACATCATTTTAATTACCTGCAACTGTTTTCTTTTTGTACAGTTATGAACAATGGGAGTTGTAGATAAATATTCCTTTTGTACTTCTGATAACTTTGTTGCTGGTCTTTTATTTATATTTTGGAGATTGCTGTTTTGTTTTAACAAGTGGGCTACTCGCATCATGAACTGAATTCAAATGATCAAAGCTCATTTTACTTGGATTTGGAGATGCTGGTGTTGGACTGGGGTGTACAAAGTTAAAAATCACACCACACCAGGTTATAGTCCAACAGGTTTAATGGGAAGCACTAGCTTTCGAAGCGCCGCTCCTCCACAACCACCTGATGAAGGAGCGCTGCTCCGAAAGCCAGTGCTTCTAATTAAACCTGTTGGACTATAACCTGGTGTTGTGATTTTTAACATTTTACTTAAAATTGTCTCGCAGAGGTAGGAGACTTTCTTCCTAATTCTGCCTGCAGAGTAGAAAAGATGCAGTTATCCTGTCCTGCCCTGCTATTTAGTTCAAATTACTCGTGACTATTTATTTCTCCCATTGAGTTGTCTGTCCTTGTTAGTCATATGTTAAATAGATTTTCAATTTTATTTCCCACGCAGGTATTCTTTGTGTAGCAGATCAGTGTTACGGCCTCAGAGAGTTGGCACTAAACTATTACCTTCTGAGTGATGAGTTGCTATTGGCTTTATCCAGTGAGAAGCACGTTCATCTAGAACACCTTCGCATTGATGTGGTCAGTGAGAACCCTGGACAGACACAGTTCCACAGTATCCAAAAGAGTAGTTGGGATGCTCTTGTGAAACATTCTCCAAAGGTTAACATTGTCATGTATTTCTTTCTATATGAAGAAGAATTTGATCCATTTTTCCGTGATGAAACCCCAGTCACACACATCTATTTTGGCCGTGCAGTCAGCAAAGAACTGTTGGGTCGTATTGGAATGAACTGTCCAAGATTGATCGAACTAGTGGTCTGTGCAAATGGTCTTCAGCCTCTGGACGACGAATTGATTTGCATTGCAGAACGTTGCAAAAACCTTACAGCGATGGGTCTGGGTGAATGTGAGGTTTCGTGCAGTGCATTTGTGGAGTTTGTGAAAATGTGTGGAGGACGGCTGACCCAGCTGTCCATTATGGAGGAAGTACTAATACCAGATCAGAAATATAATTTGGAGCAAATCCACTGGGAAGTCTCCAAGTACCTGGGAAGAGTATGGTTCCCAGATATGATGCCCACCTGGTAGATGTTTTGCAGATTAATTAAATTTCGAAGAGGAGCACAGCAAGATTGCGGGGGTAGTTCATAACTATTTTAACAGTGAATAAAGCATGCAGATAAATAGATGGTAAACCATAATACAGACTTAAAATTAACACACCTATATATTTACAATGTCTAACATTTATTTGAATGCACTTTTCAATCCAGTTTGTCAGAAATTAAATATTGATGACACTGATTTTGACTCTAAATCTAATTGCATACAGGTTGCATCTTAAATATTTCATGCTTTGAAAATGTTCTATCTAATCTTGTGACTTCTTATGGATTAGACCGGGTAAAGATTATGACTTTAAAGTATGTACATTTTCATTAATCATGGAAACAAATTGAATATTGTATAGTAATCGAATCTATCTTAAAATCTTTCTTCTGCCTCAGAGAGAGGGAGAAAGAGAGAGAGAGCTTCAGGAAGCTGACAAATTAACTATTATTCATTTGTAACTGTATCCAACAAATCCACTTTTCAATATGCAGAATTTTCACATTGAGCTGGATGATCTGACTTGACTGATCTGTCGAAGGAGGGTTAGATTGCAAAGAATTACAGCAGTTGGGAGGATGGGGGTCTGGAAGGGAAAGGATGGTGGTTAGAAGCCTCAGGTATGAAATTGGCGAGCATTTAGAAGTATTGTGATGAGGGTGGGTGAGCTGACAAGCATATTGAATCCAGTACGTAGTTGCAAAGGTCTTTATTTCCTGATTCAGCAGTCTCTCACCAATCTAGATAATGGGTTAACTTTCAACTGTGGAAAACGAATGAAGCATGCAACTAACACCATCCCCTCTCTCTTGATATCCACCTTCAGTCAAGCCCTTCCATATATAATGCAAACCTTTTAATTTAATCATGCATTATTGAAACCTGTCAGCTTTTAGAAATTTAAGACTCCCTTCAATGAAGTAAATAGGTTTCACATACCTCTACTTGAGGTAGCTGAGTGTAATGATTCCTTTTGTACTCCACAGCATTGTTTCAAGTTATGTGTTTGTATATAAGCAGTAGTATACTTAGTAAAATGTACGAGATGATGCAAAAAGGAAGCAAATCTGAAGAACCGAAACACTAAAGCCCCATTGTATTTTGGAAAATTGCACTGAATGCCTTCTTCGGAATAACTGGTAGGGTTAATATATTAGATTAGATTTGATTCCATACATTGTGGAAACAGGCCCTTCAGTCCAACCAGTCCACACTGACCTTCCGAAGAGTAACCCACCTGGACCCATTTGCCCTCTGACTAATGCACCTAACACTATGGCAATTTAGCATTGCCAATTCACCTGACCTGCACATCTTTGGATTGTGGGAGGAAACCGGAGCACCCGGAGGAAACCCACGCAGACGCGGGGAGAATGTGTGCAAACTCCACACAAACATTTGCCTGACGCTGGAATCGAACCTGGGACCCTAGTGCTGTGAAGCAGCAGTGCTAACCACTGAGCCACCGTGCCACCCTTAAGCTAATATTTTAAGCTAGAGACAGTAACTTTTCAAAAGAAATTTTAGATGAGCATTGTCCTATTGTGAAAGCTTAGTTAAGTAGTTGCACACTAAAGATGTGAATTAAACCTTGAGGTGATTTTTATCCTGGTTTCAACTTCAAAATAAGCTGCAGCGTTCACAAAGATTACCTTTGGACAAATGTTAATCTATTAACTTTTGGTGCAAATATCCAAAATTGGAAATACAATTCTGAGTTGAGCAACCCTACTTAACTTGTGTTGCATAGTTATGTGTTAAGTTGGTATTATCTTGCATGCCTGTAAACCTGGTAAATATCTGGATTTCAGCTCTATCGTAAGAATGCAATTGGAAACTATGTTGAGACGGATAAATAACTTAATGGGTGTGAATAGAAATCAGTCATTTCTGTGGGGCAGCACAAAAGTTGTAATGCCTGCAATTGCTATATATTGGAGTTTTGATTTAAAACAACTACAGTGTAGTTGATAACTATTACTAAATGTTATGGAAACTAATATGAAAAAAGATTGAAATAAGATGATTAAGCTGAACTTTGAAAACGTTACTATATGAAAACAAAATTTAGTAATTGACGTTCAATTTGATTTTTGTTTGGAGCTGGCAAGTTTGCTGTTTCCTCAACATCTGCTATTGATCTATGTTGTACGTCATTGAATACTATATTTGCAAGAATCTCTGATAAATTTTACTCCAAAGCAAATTTAGTTTAATTACTTCCCTTCCATACCTGCTTCGCTCCAGCACAAAACAGATATTTGTAACCTATTTAAAATTCACTGTGCCTAGGATATTGTAATATTAATGTTGGTCCAGTTCAAATGAATGCGTGATTCATGGCATTGGTAACCTTTTAAATTGTGTCTCTGGACAATGATAATCTAAATTTGGTACTGTTCATGTTCATGGACTTGCCAGAATTTGAAAAGTTGGAGCCAGACTGCTATGTAGAACATCAAAGTATTAGTTCTGATTTAAGATCATGATCTGAAATCACTTTCACATTCCACAGATAATGCTAGACTTGTATTACCAAGATGTTCTTTTTTAAATTAATGTAGCAAGTTTGTGATATCCAGTTATTGTGAAGTCGATATAATGATTTAGACTCTACAGGTGATTTTGAATTTTGGCCATGTTCAACTTATTTTTTTCTCTATGTTTCAGAAGCACAACAGTAATCTACAAAGAGTTGTACTTAAAATCATTGTTTATTGATGTTGAGGCACAAATCTTTGTGTTGCAAGAGTGAAGTTGAAAATGTGGCAATACTGCAGATTGTGAAGAATGAATCAGCATTTTAAATTGATGCATGAAATTAATTTCCAAATTAATTTAATATACACTAAAGGAGGACCTATTTTTCTCATAGTTAGGCTTTCCATTTCTTTTGTAATAGGAATGAAGCTTTGTTTCTGATTGTTACAGTACAGGAACGCCTGATTTTGATTCAAAATCCCATTTCCAAAGGCATTTTTGGAGATTATGGAAACTAAAATAATTTCAGATACCTTTACATTCAGATCAACTTTTTGAAAACCAAAATGTGTTCATTACCAAATGGTTCAGTCAGTGATCTTAAGACAGGTTTAAGTTTATTAAATCTGCATTTAGATGTCTAGATTTACAAATCAAGCATTTTCCTGAAAGGTGTAATGTTTATATTTTGGTCATCAAGTTTTACAAAGCATATTTTATGTATTTTCTTACTGTGATATAAAACTCAGATATTTAAAGGTGAATGTTTTTATTGTGCAGTTGTTTGCTTCGAGTAACCAAACATACATATTCGAAACTTAGAGTACTCAAGATCATTAAAGAAAATTGTTTGTTCCACCTTCTGGTGTATTTATTTATTTATTTATTTATTTAAGAGTACATTGGTGGAATTCTATATGATTTTGGGATTGACTTCAATTTTAATTGTAATTAACTAAGGTCTCCCAATTATAGGCATCATCTAATTGATCTGCTCAGATGTGTTATGACACCTCTCTGGACCAAGTGGATCTTGAACCTGGGCCTCCTGGCCTACAGGTAGGGACATTATCTTAATGCCTCAAGAGCTCTAATTGACCTTCAGAGATTAAGTTTTGAGAGAGTCATTCTCTAAAGGGTTACTGGTCCTGATTGGTTACACAATCATTTCTGGTTACAAATAAATTATTGATCTTGTAAATTTATTACATTTTCTATAAACAGTAAAAATAAATAATTCTTAATAAAAGAAGTAAATATTTGGTCATTCCACTGTGGATTCCAGTTTATATCAGTGGTTGACTGGACGCCAATCTCTCAGTCTCTTATATTGACTGAAGTTCACTTTCTGTCTTCAGTCTTCCTGTTACATAATTTAAATTACAGAATTACACCATATTAAAGAATTGTTGACCCCTTCAATAAAAGCCTTTAACTCCAAGTCATTTTCATATTTGTTTGCCTAAATTTACATTAGCTTCAGTCGTAAAAGCAACCATGAAACTATGAACCCATGACCTTAATGGCTAATTTATTCAGCTGTCAGAGGCACGATGGTTTGAATGGTCTCTTTCTGTGCTGTATACCTTTGGTTACCTTTGGCCATATGGCTTTCTTGCAGAAACTGTTTAGCAACTCTACATACTGAAACCAAATATAATTTATTTCTTCATTTGATCGAGTCAAAATGATAAATTATTGATAAATAATACTATAATTCCACTTCCTGCCATGTAGTAGATGTGTCTTTGTACTACCTGTCAAACTGTAATGCAGATATCCTAAGGTGAGCTTGAGGAGGACAAAAGCCTCTTTGAAACAGTTAATATTCAGCAATATACTGGAAATGTCTGAAATGAGCCAACTGCTGGATTGATGGATTAATGCAGTCTTTCCATACCTTAAAATTTTTTCAAATGTAGCCCACAGGTTAAATATGTGGGGGAAAGACTAAGAAGGCAGTTCAAGGTTCCTGCTTACAGGATTTGCTGAGATTGTTCTTTTGGCTTGTCAGGATGTGCTGCTCCTCGATTTTCCTCTAGATATTTTCACTTGCTTTTAGTGGTACAGGATGGCTGATTCACACTTTAAAAAGTCACTGGCTTTTTGATCTAAGAGCCACGGTTTTCAGCAACTGGAAGGATCAAATAAAATGGTTATCATCAGACTTGATATGCTTTTTACTGCAGAGCAAAATATTTCTTTCTTCAGAGGCTAATTGGTTTATGCCAAAATAATCACATTCACAAGCTGCATGGAAATCAATCACACAGTTGTCAGTAGACAGAAGGTCTATTGTCTGTAGACTAGACCATCAGCTACTTGCTGTCAGTGAAAACTCTCTTCATACACAGGCCTTGCTCCAAGGCTCTCATTCAGAAGAAAATGACTTGGATGTAACCCATGTATAAAAGGATACTTTTGTTTGAGAATGCTGGTTGACAAGAGGAAGTACGGAAAAGGAACTGAAGAAAGGAATGCCAACAATCTCAAGGGCAAGGGCCAATTCCACCTCCTGCAAATGCCTGCCAAACGTGAAACTGAAGATGCGGCTCTAGGATCAGGCTGATCAGCTGCACAAGGGCTCACAGAACGCATGGTCAGTGACATGGAATTTCCTAGGCAGACATTCAAAATCAATAGAAAGTGATTGCTAATGACAAAATGTGCAACAGTATGATTTGTTTGCTTGTTATAACAGAATTGACACTTCTGGTATATTGAACAAAAAGCCTATCAACACCAAACTGACTGGAATGTCTCCAGTAGGAGCCCCATATACAAGATTGAGGAAAAAATCCCAATAAATTGCACTTGGGGTAATACATTTGACGTTAATGGAAAGAGTGTTGAGACTGCTATAAAGTCATTACATAGAACATGTATAGGCAAGTAAAATTCCTTTTCATCATTGGATTACATTTGAAGCAAGTTTGTGAGAGGAAAAGATTGCATTAATCAATCATTGCAACCGATCTAGCTTGTAACCGATCAGCCACATCGTAATAAGGTAATATTCAATTAAAGTCAAAGCAGCTAGAGAATGATGAGAATATTAGAAATTTGGAAATCGCAGAAAAAGGCAAAGAGAAAGATGGGTTATGAGAGATGGAATTAAGAAAACAGAAGATGGAAATGAGAGAACTAGAATCTGAATTGCAAAGAGAAGAGAAATTGGATATTCATATTGCTCAATCAGAAGGAAATTTCTTGACGAACCGTTGTAATGAGGTGCATTCAGAATGCTAGAAGTTGCAAGTGAAATTCAAGGAAGTTGTGTCTAAGAATGTGTCTAACAGGAAACTCGAAAGGTAAAGGCTATGGATCAGATTGGATCTTTAATTACAACTGAGCGACGAGAAGTAAACTGAGCTGAGTGCAGAAGTACATAGGGTAGCTAAGAGATATGGTGTTTTCTTTCAAAAGCAAAAATAACCCCTTTCTTTTCAAATGAAGAATCCAAACCTATAATGCAATGGCTAAACAAAGTTTTAAACACCAATTGGTTGAATGTTAGCAGATTTTGTAAGGCTATTACCGAAAACCATGCACCAGTATATGCTTAGAGTTATGGTTACGCTATATCAATTAGGAGAAGTTGTTCCTTTTGAGGAAAGTTACATCTAGGGTAGTAGCGGAAAGGTTAACTCAAGTTTTTACTCATTATCTAGTACTAAATGAGATACAATCTGCTTATTGTCCTAATTTTGATACTTAAAAATTTCCAGGCATTCATTAGCAGTTTGAGTATAAAATAATGAAAGTCAACTGTATTAACTGCAAATACAGCGAATTTTGGAGAGATACCATCAGACTGTCAAAGCCATGTTGAAAGCATACAGCTGCAAATAGACACAGGACTGGAACACAAAATTCAATTCCTTTGACAACAATGAAAACAGAAATTGCTGGAAAATCTCAGCAGCTCTGGCAGCATCTGTGGAGAGAAGTCAGAGTTCATGTTTCAGATCCAGTGACCCTACTTCAGAACTTCTGGTGAAGAAAAAGTTGTTTTTTTTTCAGACAATAGGGTGGGGGGATTGAGTAAGGAGTAAATGTTAGGTGGGGATAAAGCTGAAAGAGAGAGAACAACAGTTAGACAAAGGAGTGGATAATGGTCAGCCTAGGAGAATGAATGGCTGCTAATGGGTTGTGTGTAATAGGAGACATCTGATATCAAGGCTTGGTGTGTGGGGTTTGGGGTAAGGATATGGAAAAATGTCCTAAAATTGTTGAACTCAATTTTGAGTCCAGAAGGCTGTCGAGTTCCCAAGCAGAAAATGAGACGCTGTTCCTCAAGGATGTGTTGAGCTTTGCTGAAGCGATGCAACGGGCGTGAGACAGCAATGGTGAATAGAGAACAAGATGCAATGTTGAAGTGGCAGGCATCTGGAAGCTCGGGGTCTTTTTTGCGCACAGAACATAAGTGTTCTGCAAAGTAGTCACCCAGTCTATGCTTTATTTCCACAGTGTAGAGGAGATCACATTCGATTTCTTTTTATAGAGATTCTTCAAATGAATCTGCTAGATTTAGTCCATTTGAATTGGTTCATTGTCATGAGAATGTAAGTGTATTAAAGCTGTTTAACATGAGGTTTTTAAACCAAAAAGATGAATCCTTGCTTTTGATTACAGATCTATGTATCTGGAGCATGTAAGGTAGCATGAGAACATGTGCAAGTTTTAAGGTTATAAAGATTCAGCAATTGGAATGTTTTTATAGAATCCAGCCCATCGAGTCACACCAATAATCTAAACAGCACCCAACCCAGAAAGACCTAAAAAGAGAGCTCAGAAGAGCCAGGAGGAGACATGAGAAGTTGTTGGCGGGTAAGATCAGGGTTAACTCTAAGGCTTTCCATAGGTATGTCAGGAATAAAAGAATGACAAGAGTTAAATTAGGGCCAATCAAGGATAATAGTGGGAAGTTGTGTGTGGAGTCAGAGGAGATAGGGGAAGCACTAAATAAATATTTTTCGACAGTGTTCACTTATAGAAAATGAAAATGTTGGCGAGAAAGATACAGACAGACTTGCATCTAGACTAGAAGAGATTGAGGTTCACAAGGAAGAGGTATTAGAAATACTGCAGAGTGTGAAAATAGACATGTCCCCTGGGCCGGATGGGATCTATCCTAGGATCCTCTGGGAAGCAAGGGAAGAGATTGCCGAGCCTTTGGCATTGATCTTCAAATCATCATTGTCTACAGGAACAGTGCCCGAGGACTGGACGATAGCAAATATGGTTCCCTTGTTCAAAAAGGGGAGTAGAGACAACCCTGGTAATTGCAGACCAGTGAGTCTCACTTCAGTTGTTGGTAAAGTGTTGGAAAAGGTTATAAGAGAGAGGATTTATAGCCATCTAGAAAAGAATAATCTGATCAGGGACAGTCAGCACGGTTTTGTGAAGGGTAGGTCGTGCCTAACGAATCTTTGAGTTTTTGACAAAGTGACCAAATAGGTAGATGAGAATTAACAGGTTGATGTGTATATAGATTTCAGCAAGGCATTCGATAAGGTTCCCCACAGTAGGCTATTATACAAAATGCGGAGGAATGGGATTATGGGAGACATTAGCAGTTTGGATCAGTAATTGGCTTGCTGAAAGAAAACAGAGGGTTGTAGTTGATGGAACATGTTAATCTTGGTGTCCAGTTACTCGCGGCAAGGGTTGGTGTTGGATCCACTGCTGTTTGTCATTTTTTATAAATGACCTGGATGAGGGCTTCGAAGGATGGGTTAGTAAATTTGCGGACGACACACTCAGGTTGGTGGAGTTGTGGATAGTGACGAAGGATATAGTAGGTTGCAGAGAGACATAGATAGGATGCAGAGTTGGGCTGAGGTGGCAAATGGAGTTTAATGTGGACAAGTGTGAGGTGATACACTTTGGACGGAGTAATCAAAATGCAATGTACTAGGCTAATGGTAAGATTCTTGGCAGTGTAGATGAGCAGAGAGATCTGTGTCCATGTACACAGATCCCTGAAAGTTGCCACCCAGATTGACAGGGTTGTTAAGAAGGCATACAGTGTTTTGGCCTTTATTAATAGAGGAATTGAGCTCTGGAACCAGGAGGTTATGCTGCAGCTGTACAAAGCTCTGGTACGGCCACACTTGGAGTATTGTGTACAGTTCTGGTCACCACATTATAAGAAGGATGTGGAAGCTTTGGAAAGGGTGCAGAGGAGATTTACTAGGATGTTGCCTGGAATGGAAGGAATGTCTTACAAGGAAAGGCTGAGGGCCTTGAGGCTGTTCTTGTTAGAGAGAAGGTTGAGAGGTGACTTAATAGAGGCATACAAGATAATCAGAGGGTTAGATAGTGTGGAAAGGGAGAGCCTTTTTCCAAGTATGGGGACGGCAAACACGAGGGGACACAACTTTAAAGTGAGGGGAGATCGGTATAAGACAGATGTCAGAGGTAGTTTCTTTACTCAGAGTAGTAAGGGTATGGAATGCTTTGCCTGCAACAGTAGTAGATTCGCCAAGTTTAAGTGCATTTAAGTTGTCATTGGACAGGCATATGGATGTATATGGAATAGTGTAGGTGGGATGGGCTTCAGATTAGTATGGCAGGGCTGTGCAACATCGAGGGCCGAAGGACCTGTACTGCGCTGTAATGTTCTATTATTGTAATGTTCTATTATTAACCACACACACACCCCCACACCTCTGTTTATCCCTGTAATCTTGCATTTCCCATGGCTACTCCACCCAGCTTGCACATCCTTAGACACTGGGAATTTTGCATGGCCAGTCCAGCTAACTTGCACATCTTTGGACTGTGGGAGTGAACCCACTCAGACACTGGGAGAATGTGCAAACTCCACACAGTCATCCGAGGTTCGAATCAAAAGTGGGCCCCGAGATCTGTGAGGCAGCTGTTTTAAGTGGGAGATGAAACCTTGGTATTGATGCCTTTGCAAGGTGAACCTCTGCACGCAAAATTCAATGACCCAAAAAGTAGTAGCTAGGGCAGTTAGCACAGCGATCTGTCAGATAATTACTCCAGATCAAAAAGGTATAATAAGGAAGAGAGTAAGGAGGAGAAATGTGTCAAGTTTTAAGAGTCATGGAAGATGATGGTGACAATAGAGTGAGGTAGAAAATGTGAACCTCTTACAGTATGACTAGCACAGAAATACTGAGCACTTAGACACCTGTTTAAAGAAAGTTAAAAATCGCACAACACCAGGTTATAATCCAACAGGTTTAATTGGAAGCACACTAGCTTTCGGAATGCTGCTCCTTCATCAGGTGGTTGCCACAATCACCTGATGAAGGAGCAGTGCTCCGAAAGCTAGTGTGCTTCCAATTAAACCTGTTGGGCTATAACCTGGTGTTGTGTGATTTTTAACTTTGTGCACCCCAGTCCAACACCGGCATCTCCAAATCATATTTAAAGAAAGGACAACACGAGGATCTTCTGAAGATTACTGAGAAAATATGAAGTAACCTGATGTATTATGTTAAGTACATATGATGTTGATCTTGGAGAGTCAGCAATGATTAAGTCCAACATTCTCACCTGTCCATCCCAGGAAAACTAGCTCAGATGGAAACAGAAATTCAATACGTGCTGGAAAGCCACTTGATTAAACCTAATCAAAGCAGCTGGAGATAAGGTGAGTGGCTAAACCGAATGAATCGACTAAACTACAGATTATAGAAAAGTAAATGCTGTCACAATGACAAATTCATGGTTTAAAGGATATGTTGATAGGGTTGGCAGTGCCTCGTTCATCTCTAAGATTAATGGATTGAAGGGCAACTGGCAAGTATACCCTTAACGTCAAGGGCTAATTACAGTAATGTTCAGCAATGTTGAATGATACATTTGAGTTAAGGAATAAAGTTGTAACTAAGGTTCGTAATGTGTAGTTTATTTAGATAATGTCATGGTATATGGTGACACATCTGAAGAACATGTGAGACAAGTAGAAGCCCTGTTTTAGCAGTTACACTTAGTATAACATTTGATGACTTAGTAATAAATTCACTGAAAAGTAAATTTGGAAAAAGCAAGTGAAACATTTTAAGGACATATTGTAGGGCAAGAATAGCTGTTATCAATGACAGCAAATTGAAAGCCCTAATTGAACTCCCTGTACCTAAAACTAAATAGAAATTACAAGATTTTTAAGAGAAAATTGGTTTTACTGGAAGTCTATGCATAATTTCTGCACAGAAGCTGTCTTTAACAAACTTAATTGAACAAAAGCAGGCAA
This sequence comes from Chiloscyllium plagiosum, assembly GCF_004010195.1. Classification (NCBI taxonomy): domain Eukaryota; kingdom Metazoa; phylum Chordata; class Chondrichthyes; order Orectolobiformes; family Hemiscylliidae; genus Chiloscyllium; species Chiloscyllium plagiosum. The sequence continues at coordinate 32,300,686 of NC_057723.1, forward strand.
AAGTGGTACGGTCAGTAGAATTCCAAGCAGCCTTTGAGAAGTTGAAATCAATTCTAATAAATGAACCAGTATTGGAGACTGCTGATTTTTCCAGAACTTTCAGAATGGCTATTGATGCTACTGATTTGAGGATAGATTCAGTCTTATAGAATGGGGAGTTGGGAGAGGGAAGCAGGTTGGGTACTTCTCTTTGTAAAAAAAAAATTAAAGCAGGATTCTGAGGAAGGGTCATTGGACCAAAAATGTTAACTCTGATTTCTCTCCACAGGTATTGCCAAACATGCTAAGTTTTTCCAGCAATTTCTGTTTTTGATTCTGATTTCTAGCATCCACAGTTTTTCCAGTTTTTATTAGGCTTTAGAATTATATTTGGCTCTTCAACATTTTCATGTGTATGCTTGACATGGTAACAAAGTAGTAGTAATTTACATTAATCATTTCAGAGTAGCAATTAAAACATAGAATACATGACTATTCCAATGGAGTTTTTTGCCACCATTTAATGTACATTTCATCTTTTCCAACAATATGAATAATGTAATTGCTGATGCAATTGTCAAGAGCATGAAATACTGGATCAAGTTAAAGTTTAAGAAATGTTATCGTTGTTATGTAATGTCAAGGTTACATAAGCGAGACACAAAATGAATTTGTATCAGTCTTGTGTTTTGTTTGTGTATCACATTTTATATTGAAATGGCATTTCACTTTCAAGGGTAGAAGCATGTAAGTACCATTTTTTTTTTATTTACTTTAATTTTGATTATGACCTGAAATGAGAAAAACAGCTTTTCAAACACAAACGTTTTAGAAGCAAGTCAGCTGCCACTCATTGAAAATACTGTTAACACAGCCGTTTGTTTCAGCAGCAGTGAAAACCTAGATTCCAGTTGGGCTGGAGCCAAGGAGTGGGGACGAGAGGAGCTTTGGCTGGCATCAATCCGCTGATTGGTATGTGAACTGATGGTTTAGTTGTCTGCCAACAACTGGATCTCAGGTTAGCTGAACAGCTTGGGGTGTGAATGTTCTGGAAGAAACTATTAAGGAAAAGGAGCAAGTTCTGCTATGCAGTGAAAAGTATCTCAAACTTGAATATAGCCTGTTTGTTTGCCTATGTCAGTTGCTGTAAGCTGTAGTTGTTAACCAGTAATTATTAGATTTTACTATTGTGAACCAGCCATCCTATGTCTTCTACAAGCAAGTGAAAGTAGCTGGAGATGAGGAATTGAGGAACAATACATCCTGAAAAGGCAAAATGACCATATCAGTGAATCCTGTAAACAGGGACCAATGGTTTTCCTTTTTAGTATTTTCAGACCTCCTCATAACACTCGTGTTTCTTTCTCTCTGCCCTGTCTGTAAGTGTGTGAGAAGGGGAGTATTAAGTAGGATAAAGTAATAACCAATAGAGTTAATGCCAATGGATCATAATAATTAATTCTAACTAGAGATAAATAATTTCTATTAAATAACAATTCTTGTTCAGCAGTAACTTGGTCCATGCTTTCTGTCAACTTGGGTCTAAAAGACAGGCAAATTGGGGCAATCTGTATTCTTTTCAAAACCTTTAACTTTTGTACTGAATAGTGGGGTTTGATTTTTTTCAGTGTGCGATGCTACTAAGGTGTGACAGTGGAAATATGTTACTTCTAGCAAACACAGATGAACCACATTGCAAGCACAACTGATAACACTGACAATTTTATCGGCAGGTGCACACTAAGCATCACGTTATCGTCAAGAGTCATATACTGCATTATTTATTGTTGTGGTTGGCAGGAACTCTTCTTGTCTTGACAGCAGCATCCTGTTACAGACAAAACCACTTGCTTTGCTATTGCATAGCAGCAAGAAATTGCTTTAACTCATTGCTTAAATTTAAGAGACGTCTTACTTTTGTCGGCTAATTTGAGGTATAATGAGCATTTTGTAGGTCTGGGAATGGTCGCCTTAAGTCAATCCATGTATTTGTGCAATATACAGCAAATAATGATCTGTGGCCGGGTGCTGGCAGGTGGGACTAGATTGGGTTGGGATATCTGGTCGGCATGGATGGGTTGGACCGAAGGGTCTGTTTCCATGCTGTACATCTCTATGACTCTATGACTGGAGTTGTAACTATCCTGCAGAATAGGGCTGTGTATTGTTATGGCATCAAACTTGCATACTGAACCAATTACTCAGGCCGTATTTACCATGTTAATGGTGAGAGCTAACCATCAGTACATGGAAGTGTACGAGTCCCCTCCTGTATATTTCTGATGATGATAGACACCATTGGAAAAGTAATTCATATATTTCTCAACTGATACATCATGGAAGGGTAGTTAGACTGTTCCTTTTCATGGGTGAGTTTGAGTACAGGGTGAAGCCCATTAATGTGGAAAAGGAAAACCTTAATGCAGCTATCCATTCAAATATAGGAAATGTATTATGTACACATTGGAAATAAGCAGGGGGTTGAGGTGTCATGCTTTTGAAACTAATTTCATGTGGGACTAGGGAAAAATGTTCAACAGAGTTGGGCTCAGAGGCAATACCATTTATTCGGTCATATTCAAAGCCAATAAAGTTGAAGCCGGCTGTGTGCTCTGCTAAGTTCTTAAGTTCAATGAATACCAATTCGGACATCGTGTCACATCGAGATTGCCATGATATAGTGACACAAGTGTCCATGGCATCCTTGACTTAGTCCTTTAGATTTTGATCAGTATCTGACTTGATCAAAGGTATACATCAAAGGGGTCAAAGAATCATACAGCACTGAAAACGTTCTTTGGCCCATCAAGTCTATGCTGACCCATTTAAACTAAACTTGAATCTTATGGCACTTCAAATGCTCACCCATGTGAGGTGTCCTGCCTCTACCAACACCCCAGCACCCCACCCCCCCACCACACCCCGTGCGCAGGCAGTGTAGTCCAGATTCCTAGCACCTTCCAATTTAAAAATAGTTTTCCTGAAATTCCCTCTAAATTTCCTGCCTTTCACCTTAAAATTTTATCCCTCATTATCGAAACTTCATATTTTTAAGGTGAGAGGAGAAAGATTTTAAAAAGATGTGTGAGAGAATCTTTACGCAGAGAGTGATTTCTGTGATGAATGAGCTTCCAGAGGAAGTGGTGAATGTAGGTACTGTTACAACATTTAAAAGAAATTTGGATAAGTACCTCAATTAAAAAAAAAAGTCTGGAAGAATGTGGACCAAGCGCAGGCAGGTGGGACTAGTTTGTGATTAGGGATAGCATGGACTGATTCGACTGAAGGGTCTGTTTCCATGCTGTATGACTCTATAACTATGATTTTGTCACTAAGAATGAAATTTGAGGTAGGCAGTTTAGTTTAGAAAATGGCTGAATGTGTTCATTGTACTTTAATATCTTGAACCCCCTAATTGACCATTAAGATAGAGTGCAGTTGTGAATATTCATACTTTTTTTGTTAGATAAAATTGTTTTAATTTAAACCACAGTTTCATTCTATTAGTAAATACCTGGGATTTTTGGATTCTTAACAAAATAAATAAACATGCTACAGATGTCAACTCCAATCATAACGAAGGAGATCAGGACTTAAATAGAAGAAGCAATGTTAAGGTTTTTTGTAATTGACTCTGTCTGCAATTGCCTCCTCCTAGTTACCATTGTACAGCCAATTTAGTTCCCTGTTTGCGAAATGCTAAGCAAGGCGTGGTAGCTCTGCTGCCTCATGGTGCCAGGGATCCAAGTTTGCATGTTCTTCCTGTGTGTCTGTGTGGGTTTCCTTTGGGTGCTTCAGTTTCCTCCCACTGTCCAAAGATGTTCAGGTAGGTAGATTGGTCATGGTAAATGTGGGGGTCTGGGTGGGATGCTGTTTGGAGGGTCTGTGGAAACTTGATGGGTCAAATGGCTTTTTACTTTTTATAGTTCAAGGTTATTGGTCCTGACAACATGTTTTACATAGGAGCAGAAACCTGGAAATAGACAGCATCTTTAAAGAGAGAAAGGTTTAATATTTCAAATCTGTGTCTTTTAATCAGAACTGTGTAAAATGTAGAGATGTAATAAATTTTGAACAAAGTATGGGTGAAATAAAGATAAAAGGACTATACATGATAGACTGAAAGGACATATTGAAGGACCAGAAGGATTAGTCTTAGAGGGCCAAGGGCATGTGATGAGGCAAGAAGAGAAAAAGAGTTCTGAAATGTGTTTTAGCTACCAGTTTTAAGTCTAGGTATGAGTGATCCATGAGCTGTGACATAATTTTAAAAGAAAAATTCAGTAGATGTGAACATCACTGGTAAGGCCTGAATTTATTGACTATTACTTGTAGGGATCATTCAGATCCCTAACTCTTACTTGCCATACCATCAAGGATCAGCCCAGAAGGCATCTGATGTGCTGATCATGCATAATGAAACGTTATTGCTGCAGCACAAGATATTGTTGAAATTAGGCAGACCAACATGGTAAGTATAAGTAAACAGACTTATCCAAGAATTGAGTAATAAATCATTAATAGGCACTCAAACACTAATGGCTGAAGTTCTACATTCAATTCAGTGTATGCTATTATTAAATGTTGATCTACCCCACGGTGTCCTAGATCAGAGAAAGATGACAGGAAGCCAGCTTAAATACAATCACAAAACTAAGTTTTAGATAGCTAATTTTATGTGCAGATTATCATCTTGATATTTGTGGTTAGCTGTTCTTCAGATCTTAAACTACCCTATGTTTACAACTCATTTGATTAAGTCAGTCTCTTCACTGAGATGCAACTGTTAGCTTCAACCAGTCGATTACCATCTTTCAACAGTGTGGTTATCTGTTCTCATTGGTTCTTCCATCTTACCTGAACATACTTTGCACAGTAACAGATCTCTGAGCTGGTTCTACTGTCATCTTTCTCTGATCATGATCACATACCATTGGATTTGAACTTGGGTGATAGTGAAAAGTGAGTGATAGCAAGTCAGCGCCACGGTTCACGCTCCCAATTTGTTATTTTCATTGACTGAACAACTTCTCAAGCAGAGGATATGAAAAAATGGCTTGGTGCTGTCTCACAACCAGTGATATTTTCCAAATGTGAAGCAATAATAACGAACACTACCTCAGAAATGTACAATGACAGTAGCATCAAATAATTTGTTCTTGTATTGATGCGTGATCTTAAAACTGCTATTGGGCTGAGTGAAGGAAATGGCACAGAACTCAAGAACTTTTCGTTTGTAAGGGTTTGGTACACAATAAGCTTGCTTGTCACTTGTTTACACAGATCTATTTAGACTTAAATTTTCTTTGCATTTTCAATCCATTGCAGTATTCATACTTCTCCACATGTCCATTGACTAACAGTGTATGTGGGGAAATAAAAGGTATGTTTTGGCTACTTTCAGTGTGATGTAATCATCACTACAGCTATTTTAAACTCAGAAATATGATTGTCATTATGGGAACCATGTTATTACCCAATAAATTAGTAAGCAGAACTACTACAATGGACTAGGAAGCTATTATTGTCTTAGGAGTGTGGACATTTCAGGCAGATTGCAAAAGGCCTCCATTCTGTCTGTAACTTATCATTGATATAATTTTAAAAAAAAATCTTTAAATTTGGTTACATGCTCAACTGGTCGTTGGTTAGCGCAGCTGTCTGGATGATTGGTTAGCATCAACAGCAGATCTTAATTCCCACAACAGGCTGAGGTTACAATGAAGAATTCTCCTTCTCAACCACTCCCCTCACATGAGGCATGGTGACCCTCAGTTTAAAGCACCAGCCGTCATCTCTCTAATAAGAGAGCAACCCTGTAGTCTGGGAAGATGTGGTTACTTTTAATTACCAAAATGCGTGGTTTATTACATGTAAAAAGTGTGTTTTGTAACCTCTTCATAAATCAAATACAGGACTAACGTGATTTTACTTGCAGAATTAGAAATATTTTACAAAAATAATTTTCATTGAAACACCATTTTGAAAATAAATAGAATTATCAACGTAAAGTTTTCTCCTCTGTAATCAGGTTATTAAAATACTTACCTCACAATTTCCTTGCAAAACTATTCTGTAGTAGGGAAGTAATGAAGTCTTGCATCAATTATAACGGAGCTTAGTTAGACTGCAACTGGAGTACTGTAAGTAGATTTGGTCTCCTCATTTCACGAAAGGTATTATTTTTACAGAAGGAGTGCGACAAAGGTTCACCTTGTCCACTTGTTCCCATGCTCAAGGGACTGTCTTTTGTAGAGAGATTGAGCAAACTGTCCTTGTATTCTGTAGAGTTTTGAAGAATGAGCACTGATCTCATTGAAACTAACTAAATACGTAAAGGGATAGCCAGGGTAAATGCAGGTAAGATATTTCCCCTGGTTAGGGTGTCTGGAATCGGGGGGAACAATTTAAAAATAAGGAGGATGCAACTTAGGTCTGAGATGAGGAGATATTCTTTACTGAGTTGTGAACCTTTGGAATACTCTACCAGCCATGGCGACAGATGTTTAATCTTTGAGTATGTTTAAGGTAGACATTGATAGATTTCTGATCACCAGTTGCAGCAGGTTTATGATGTTGGGATGAGTAAAAGGCATTGAAGTGTTCGATTAACCATGATAGTACTTAATAGCAGAGCAGACCCGACTGGCTGAATGGACTGTTCCTTTTCTGATATTCCTCTATTCATGTGTGTGAATGCTTCCCTCTAATGGCTGGTGTGTTTTTCTTGTGTTAGACATTTTGATGCATACATCCATCATTGGTACTTCAAGTTCAGCGTTTGATTTGGTGTAAAATGATACACTCTATAGGAAAAAAAAATACATGTAAAAATCAGTTATGTAACTTGCTATTAACTTTCTCACCTGTAATAACCAATTTACCGTTCTTTGAAGAACTCTTAAACAAAGCCAGATTTCCTAAACATAAAGTTAGCCATTGCTAAAGGTACCATTAATGATATGATAAGTATTAAGATGAGATTGGGCTGGTTTTGTTAAGTTTCAGAGTGAAATCTGCATTCAGACTGACATTTTGCCTCTGCCTTAATGTTGATGTCTGTCCAATGAAGTCACTGGGATGGTAATGGTCTTCTTGAAGCAGGTGGGAACCTCAGGTCAGAGTAAGGAGAGGCTAAAGATCTCTGCAAATATTCCCACCAGCTGGTACGCACAGTCAATGGCTGGGGATTCCATCCAGGTCAGTCGCTTTCCATCACTTCACACTTCAGAAGGCCAATCTAATGTCTGCAGCAGTGACTGAGAGTACAGGTTTATCCACTAGTGTCATGATTTTATTAATCAGAAAGGAATGCCCGATATATCAATCTTTTTAATGCTGGACATGACTATCAAGATATTTTAATGATGAAGGAATTTACTGCAACTAATAGTGGAAAATAAATGGACTATTTTGAACTGATTTGTCAGTGTGGGATAAATAAAATTGTTTGAAGTGAAATTGACTATCAGAAGACATTGAAACAAGTCAGAGAGTCAAAGGGATCAACAGCAGAATTAGGCCCTTTGGGCCATCACATTCATGCTGGTCAAAATCAGCTTCCTAACTATTTAATTCTCATTTTCCAGCACTTGGCCCATAGCTTTGCATGCCTTGACATTACAAGTGCACATCTAAATATGTCTTAAATATTATGAGGATTTTTGCCTCTTTACGGGCAGTGAGTTCCAGATTCTCACCACCTTCTGTCCCTTACCTTGAGAGTTTGTTGCCTGGTCATTGATCCCTGCAATAAGGGGAAACGTTTCTTCCAGGCTACCCTAACTATGCCCCGAATAAATGTATACACCTCAACCATGTTTCCTCGCAATCTCCCCTGCTTTAAAGAGAACAACCCCCAGACCATCCAATTGCTCTTCTTAACCACAATTGTCCAGCCCAGGCAACATCCTGTTAGGTATAATGAAATTAGCGTCTCCTATTTTAATTTACGCCAAATAATACGTTTGACGTTTTGAAGATCAATGACTCACTTGCAATTATCCAGCTTGGAAACAATGATCCCAGACACTGGAATATACAAATGAATACAAGTTATCAAGCAACTACTTTGGCAGAGCATTGGTGATGTATTTATCATAAAATAACTGGAAGTTTTGTTTTTATTTACTTGTGGGATGTGAGCATCTCTGGTTGTCCCTAGTTATCATTGTGAAGGTGGTTGTACTGCAGTTGACCATGTGCTGTAAGTTGACACACATTGCCATTAGGGAGTGAATTCCAGGATTTTGACCAAAGGAATGGCAATATATTTCCAAATTTGGATGGTGACTGGCTAAGTGGAGATCTTGAAGGTGGCAATATTCCCAAGTTTCTGCAGCCCTGTGTTTCTAGGTAGAAATGGTTATAGGTTTGGAAGGTGCTGTCTAAGGATCTTTTGGCAAGTTTCTGCAGTACATCTTGTAGTTGGTACATGCAGCTATTGAGTGTCACAGAAGGGAATGGATGCTTGTGGATGTGTTGCCAATCAAGTGGACTGCTTTGTTCAGAATGGTGTCAAGCTTCGGGTGTTGTTCGAGCTGTGGGAAGTGTTCCATCACACTCTGTGTCTTGTGGATGATGGAGAGGCTTTGGGAAGTCAGGAGGTGAGTTACTCACCGTAGCATTCCTGACTTCTAACCTGCTCTAACCTAGCCACTGTGTTTGTATGATGAGTCCAGTTGAGTTGCTGGTCAAATAATCCCCCAGATGGCAATAGTATGCAATTTAGTAACACCATTGAATGTCTAGAGGCAGTGACTAGATTGAAGATGGTCATTGCCTGCCATTTGTATTGCTCTGGATTGAGCTCACTTGAAACAGCAGTGATGGCTGAAACAAGGCAGAGTGAACCTGAGGGTGAATCTAAGAGTGAATCTCAGAAACTTCCAGATAATAAATACCTACCTAAAGAGTGAGCTCATTCCAGGTGACAATCAGCTGAATCCAATGGAGGAACTCGAGAGATGATGTTACGATCCAAAAAGTGATGCAGGGCAATTAGATTCACTGCTTAGGAACCAGCTTTAGAGGCTGAGCAATAATACCAGGACCGTGACAGAGCGAAGTCCTTACTTGTAGTTTGTTTGGAATAGAGAGAGACCGAGAGAGTAAGAAGTCTAATTTGGTGAGTAGTGGGTAAGGTTGAGTAATTTGTTTTTGTTTATTGTCTGTAGTTGGCAAGGTTCACATTGGCAGAAGAACTCAGTCCCATGAAAATACTCCTCCTGCAGTATGAGGGTAATCAGGGACACTTCCAGGTCCAAGGTGACTACGTATGCAGAAACTGTGTTCAGCTGCAGCTCCTGTTGACCAATTGTAGAGGCTGGAGCTATGGATGGACTGGAGCTATTGAGCATCCCAATGCTGAAGATGTCATCGATAGCATGTTTAATGAGCAGGGCACAGCATTAGTAAAGGCTATATGAGCAGAAAAGCATGGGTGACCAGCAGGAAGACTAATATGCATGGGCTGATAGTGCAGAAATCCTCTGCAGCGGTCCCCCTCACACCCACTCAAAGATATATATTGTGTTGGATACTGTTGGGAGATGGCCTTTTGGGAAAACTGCAGCCAAGTATGTGGCACCAGATTGGCTCTGCTGTAGACCAAGAGAGGGAAAATACTGTAGAGCCTTAGTGATAGGGGACTTGATTGTAAAGAGAAGTGACAGGCAATTCTGTGGCTGCAAGCAATACTATTGCATGGTATGTTGTCTCTGGTGCCAGGGTCAGGGAGGTCTCGGAGCAGCTGCAGGAGAGGGAGGGAGGGTGAACAGCCAGCAGTCGTGGTACATATCGGTATCAACGCCATGTGTAACAATGAAACAAAATTGAATTTGAATGAATTGAATTTATTGTCACGTATACCGAGGCACAATGAAAAGCTTTGTCTTGCAAGCAATACAGACAGATCACAGTTAAGTAGCATAGATAGCAAATAATGGGTAAACAGCGGCAAAAACAAAAACATAGGTACAGGCGAATGTTAAGAGTTTGTGAGTCCATGCGGTATTCTAACAACAGTAGGGGTGCATGAGTAACATCCTGATGAAAGTCAATAATGAGTTCCTTGATTTTGCTAGCATTGAGAGCTAGGTTGTTCTCAATGCACCATTTTTCCAGGTCTTCCACCTCCTGTCTGTAGTCTGTTTTATCGCTGTCTGAGATTCGACCAAGTATGATGGTGTCATCAGCGAACTTGTAAATAGCATTAGTCTGGTATTTGATGACACAGTCATAGGTATACTGTGACTACAGTAGGGGGCTGAGTACATGCCTCTGGGTGGGGCTGCAGTGTTGAGTGTTAGTGACAATGAAATATTGTCCCCATTATTCACTGCTTGTGGCATGTGGGTCAGGAAATTGAGGATCCAGTTGCAAAGATTGGGGCTTAGTCGGAGATCAGTAAGCTTAGTAATCAGACTTGAGGGGATAATAGTGTTGAATACAGTTCAGTCTTCAATGAGTAGGATTCTTACGTAGCTGTTCTTGGCGTCAAGATGTTCAAGGGAGGAGTGAAGGGCAAGTGATATGCCATCTGACGTGGATCTGTTGGTCCAATAGGCAAATTGGAGTGGGTCAAGAGTAGTGGGGAGGCTGGAGTTGATTAATGCCATGACCAGCCTTTCAAAGCACTTCATGACCACCGATGTTAGGGCCACTGGATGGTAGTTATTGAGACATGCTGCATGAGCCGCCTTAGGCACAGGGATGATGTTGGCCCTCTTTAAACAGACAGGGACAGTGGCCTGCTGCAGGGAGAGGTTGAAGATGTTTGAAGACCTCTGCCAGTTGATCGGCGCATGCTCTGAGTGCATGGCCTGGTACTCCGTCTGGTCCCATTGCTTTTCTTGGATTCACATGAAGGAAAACTGATCAGACCTGTGATACAGTGACTGTTGGGATAGGTTCATCAGGACTTGTCAGAATATGTGTTACCTCTCCACCGAAATTCTGGTCAAAGTGAGCCAATCAAGATGTGATCACTTTAACTCTCTCTCTGTTCTTGCTCATGAAGAATGAAGCAACCACTAAAAACACAAATCAGAAAAATACCTAAAGACTGAGAACTCAGAGATACCTGCAATATTCATAGCTGCGCATCCAAGGCACTGCTAGCAAACAAACAATGTTCTCAGAATAAAGACTAAAACTTGGGTGTAAGGGGGAGAATAAATAAATGAAGACTAAAATTTCAAAGACTCCCAAAGGCCTTTAAAATGAATAGTCTTTTATCTTCCATTTCCCACTGGACACTACTCTCCTTTTATAACTTAGTACATGATTATGTGCATTTGCTGTTATGTCAATATTCATTGTCTTGGGGTTAACAGGTAATAAAATTGGTCTTCCTTCACTCAGGAAGACTATCTCCCTTTACATGACTGAGAACTGATGATGACCATGACCAGTGTCTGTGCTAATGGTAAAGCAGTAGAATAGTAGTGGATCCTGCTCTCTCTGGCTGATGGCAAGGCACAGCAACACAACTGGGATGTTATGAGCATCCAGGTAGGTTCAGAGTGACTGAGCATATAACATCAATTCAACAAGCTTGAGAAGAGACCCGAGTTGAAGAGTGTGGTGCTGGAAAAGCACAGTCGGTCAGGCAGCATCCGAGGAAGAGGGAAATCGACATTTCAAGCATAAGCTCTTCATCAGGAATGAGGCTTGTGACCCAAGGGGGCTGAGAGACAAATGGGAGGGGGTTGGGACTGGGGGAAAGGTAGCTGGGAATGCGATAGGTAGATGAAAGTTGGGGTGAAAGTGATAAGTCAGAGAGGAGGGTGGAGAAGGTAGGTCAGTTCAAGAGGGCGGTGCCGAGTTGGAAGGTTGGATCTAGATTAAGGTGGGGGAGGGGAAATGAGGAAATTGGTGAAATCCACATTGATCCCATGTGGTTGAAGAGTCCCAAAGAGGGAAGATTGAGGCGTTCTTCCTCTAGGCATTGGGTGGGTAGGGTTTGGAGGTGGAGGAGGCCCAGGACCTGCATGTCCTTGGCGGAGTGGGAGGGCGAGTTGTATAGTTCTCGTAAACGTTTGAAAATTGGTGTCCTGTCTCCACAATGAAGAGGAGACCACATTGGGAGCAACAGACATAGTAGATGATGTCTGTGGAAGTACAGGTAAATCTCTGCTCGATGTAGAAGGATCCTTTGGGGCCTCCGTCGAAGGACCAAGAGGCCATCTGGTACCTGGTCTGACTTCCATTTGAGAATTCCTGACATCTGGTTTGTTTGCAGCTGGTAGTACAATTGAAAACAATAGAATTGTTTTCCTTATTTCTCTTCATTGCACTTCCTAATGCAATGCAGGAAATCAATGCAGGTCATGGAATAACAAAAGAGTTGAAAACAGGAGTATACACCCTGAAATTCTTCACTAGTTTAGTGTTACAAATTAGTAGCTCCTCAGTCCATTTCACTCTGCAATAAGAGTGTGGCTGATGCAATAGAGTCCTTTATGTTCCTGTTTATCTCCTAAATCCTTTGGCTCCCAGTCAAGAATCCATTCAACTCAGCTTTAAAAATATTTAGTAGCCTTATCTCTAGTGCTCTGTGGGGAAGATAATTCCACAGACTAATAACCCTCAGAGGGGAAAAAAAACTCCTCCTTTCCACCTTAATGTTTATTTTGAGTTCTAGGATCTCACAAGAAAAAATGACCTTTCAATATCTACACTGAATACTAAGGCTGAGTTATAAAGTCTCCATCATCAACACATTCACCATAATATATGAGAGATAAGGCCTCAGGCTAAACTTCCAGAAAACAAAGGTTCTGTACTGGCCTGCTCCTGCCAAATAACACTGTCCCTGACCATCAAAATCCATTGTGAGCCCCTGGACAATGTGGGTCATTTCAAATACCTTGTTATCCATGTCTCAGTGCAATCAGACATTTGAGGATGAAATCCGACATTGAACACTCTGTTCCTCAGGCATCAGAAGGCTGCACTGGTTTATCAGAGTCAAAGTCCAAGAATTCAAACCCAGCATCAAGTTCATGGTCTGCAGAGAAGCCGTGGTCCCCACCTTCCTGTGTGCATCAGAAATGTGGACTATATGTAACAGGCACCTCAAATCTCTGGGAGAGTTGTCACCAAAACTGTCTTCACAAAATCCTGCAAATCCAGCGGTAGAATAGACATATCAATGTGAGTCAAGATTAGAGTGGTGGTGGCAAAGCACAGCAGGTAAGGCAGTATCCGAGGAGCAGGAAAATCGATGTTTCAGGCAAAAGCCCTTCGTCAATGTGAGTGTTTTCTCCCAAGCCTCAGTAACGAGGCACTGGTCATGCATGACTAGCTATAATGGGTTGGCCACATTGCTGTATGAGCTGAAAAATGTGTTGCTGAAAAAGCGCATCAGGTCAGGCAGCATCAAAGGAGAAGGAGAATCGATGTTTCGGACATAAGCCCTTCTTCAGGAATGAGGAGGGTGTGCCAAGCAGGCTAAAATAAAAGGTAGGGAGGAGGGACTTGGGGGAGGGGCGTTGGGAATGCGATAGGTGGAAGGAGGTTAAGGTGAGGGTGATAGGCTGGAGAGGGGGTGGGGGCGGAGAGGTTGGGAAGAAGATTGCAGGTCAAGAAGGCGGTGCTGGGTCTGAGGGCTGGGACTGAGAAAAGGTGGGGGGAGGGGAAATGAGGCTGGAGAAATCCGCATTCATCCCCTGAGGCTGGAGGTTTCTAGGCGGAAGATGAGTCGCTCTTCCTCCAGGCGTCGTGTTACCATGGTCTGGTGATGGAGGAGTTTTGCGCACCAATCTCTATATTGCTGAGGCTAAACGCCAGCTCTCGGACACCTCCTCCTACTGCCCCCTTGACCATGACCCCACCTCCCACCACCAAACCCTCATTTCTGCATACCTTGACACGGTCCTGTCCCCCTTAGTCCAAGAACCCCCCACCTACGTTTGGGACACCACCCACGCCCTCCACCTCCTCCATGATTTTCGCTTCCCTTGCCCCCAACGCCTTATCTTCACCATGGACATCCAATCCCTATACACCTCCATCCCCCATCACGAAGGCCTCAAAGCCCTCCGCTTCTTCCTTTAGTCTATCACCTGATGAAGGAGCGTTGCTCCGAAAGCTAGTGTGCTTCCAATTAAACCTGTTGGACTATAACCTGGTGTTGTGTGATTTTTAACTTTGTACACCCCAGTCCAACACCGGCATCTCCGAATCATAGCAATTAACTGTTAGTCATCACTAATGATGTTTTCTCCATGGCAATGCCTGTACCAATCCGTCAACTTGCCAATTAATCAGCACTTTTTCTCTCATTCAGTATAAATATGGTTTTCCCTTTATTTTGATGTTTCTTGTGAATTGCCCTGATGAATGCAAAACATAAGCTTTTACAACATGCATCTTGCTTTTACCTTTTGATAAAGATCCATCTTTTTGGAGTACCAAGTTTGTACACACTTTCTACCAAACATCCTCTGCCCACAGTGATGTTTTGGCCTAAGTCTTTTGGAGAAGCTCTGATCGACAAATTTCCATGACTGTCCTGGCTGAGATCAGTCAATCAGTGAAACAGAAAATTAAACACTATACTTTTGGGTCTGCATTATTCTAATATCATATCATGCATTTAAGTATTGAATGTTGATGTCCTTGGACATGACCACATTCTGGTACTGACAGGAAGAAATACTTCAAAATGTATGTACAGTTTTTATCACATATTAAGAGCTAAATAAATCTGTGTCAATAAGGGAAAAAAGACGCACTGATATTGTGTTTAACCTTATCAGTTTATATTTTTTACAGTGTTGTTGCAGTCTTGTTTTCACAAATGAACTGTCGCTATGGCAATGATCTAGTTGAGGCTGGAGAATTGTTGTGAACAATAAGCAGAACATTGGATAACTCTTCCATTAAAGATTTATTTTCAAATGAGGGTTTATTTTGGTCACTTTTATTCATATAAGAATATGAACCAAGGCATTACAGCACTTAAGCCATCAGTTTGCAAATAGAAGCCTGCTAACCGTGAGGCACCCTGGAACAGGTTCAGTCTCCCAGGGTGGTACACTTATTTTCTAGCTTTAACTGATAGGCTTGCTTAACAGATTCCAGACTAGGTTCCTGATACTGTCCTTTCAACTTTTATACAGTCATATGTATTTTATTGGCATGACACTAAACTAAGAATAGATCTACTCATTTGGAAGTGAATGTTTAAGAAGAGCAGGATGTTGATGCTGAATCTTGGCCAAAATTCTTTCACTGCCAACAAAACGGTTGATGTTATCATCTGTATAATATCAATCATGTTGCTTAAGTCTAAAAGATGACTTTTTGAATGTTCAAAATTGTAGTCATGGTAAGTAATTAGTAAATGCAAGATATTTTCTTCAATTACTTCCTATATTTCTTAAGTTAATCTGCCCTCTCCATTGCTTCCTGTTTATGTGACATATTCCTTTCCCCCCGAGCTTTAATAATCAGGGCATAGAATGCAAGAGCAAGGGACTTGTGCTAAATTTGTGTCAGATATTAGTTCCCTCAATGAGAGTATTGTACACAGTTTTGCGAGCAACACATTAGGAAGAGATAACAGAAGAGATCTATGATAAGGTCCCTTGGAAGAGAAACTTCAGTTATGATGATAGATTCTGGAAGTTAGAAATTTTTCCTTGGAGAGTAGAAGGCTAAAATGAAATTGGATAGAAGTTTTCCAAATCATAAGAAAGATGGACAGAGTAAACAGGGAGAAACTTTGCCCAGCTGTAAACCAGTTGAGAGTGAGAGCACCAGAGACATAAGGTTATTTGCAAGCGTGATGTGAGAAAAAGAACTTCTGCATTGCA
The DNA here is from genome assembly GCF_004010195.1 of Chiloscyllium plagiosum. NCBI lineage: Eukaryota > Metazoa > Chordata > Chondrichthyes > Orectolobiformes > Hemiscylliidae > Chiloscyllium > Chiloscyllium plagiosum. The sequence goes on from NC_057723.1 coordinate 32,316,489, forward strand.
AGTAAATGGGGTCTGGAAGACAATGTTTGGAAGCATGGTGGAAGCAGATTTAATGGCAGCATACAATAGGGCATTAAATAGTTATCTAAATAGAAAAAATAATTCAAGGTTATGGTGAAAGTAGAGAATAACAAATAGAGAATGTAATTAAGTCATAATGTTCATTAGGCTAGCCCATGCAGACACAAAAGGCCAAACAGCCGCCTTCTATGTTGTAACCATTCTATCATTCTGTGATTACCTATATCATAGTCAAAGAAAACAACTTTCCTCTTTTTTTCAACAATTGGCAGCACTAATTACGGAAACACACTGTATGTTTGATGCAGAGGACAAAACATTTTGTACTGCAATTTCTGTTTTTGCTTCATGTTTATATGGTTCTGATCAAGTTTCTGGTCATCTGATTTCATTTTTGCTCCAAAATTGCCTTATCCTGAGTGTCAGAAGAGCATGACTCAGTGAAATGTGCCATTTCCATTTTATTTGCCAACTACCCTGCAAAATTTATCAGTGCGTTAGTCGATTCCTAATGAAGGGCTTATACCCGAAATGTCAACTCTCCTGCTCCTTGAATGCTGTCTGACCTGTGGTGCTTTACCAGCATCACATTCTTTGACTCTGATCTCCAGCATCTGCAGTCTTCACTTTTTCCTGGTCTACTTAATGTCATTTTTTTTGTTGAAATATAGAAAAGTGACTGGACTTTCACATGGAAATCACAATCAAAAAGTATAATATAATGTCAGGTTTTACAGTAAGTACAAATTGTAAAAGCATCATGGGCTTGGCCCACATTCGGAATCTGGCCTTTGAGAAATGAACTACGATTAGAGATGGAGTTGAGAGTGTGTTGCTGGAAAAGGCAGGTCAGGCAGCATCCAAGGAGCAGGAAAATTGATGTTTCGGGCTGGACCCCTTCATCAGGAATGCAGCTGGGTGCCTCAGGGGTGGAGAGATAAATGGGAAGTGGGTGGGGTTGGGGAGAAGGTAGCTGAGAGTGCAATAGGTGGATGGAGGTGGGGGGTAACGGTGATAGGTCGGAGAGGTGGGTGGAACGGATAGGTGGGAAGGAAGATTGACAGGTGGGAAGGAAGATTGATAGGTGAGACAAGTCATGGGGATGGTGCTGAGCTGGAAGGTTGGAACTGGAGTAAGGCGGGGGAAGGAAAATGAGGAAACAGGAGGAGTCCACATTGATGCCCTGGGGTTGAAGGGTCCCAAGGCGGAAGATAAGGCGTTCTTCCTCCAAGCGTTGGGTGATAAGGGAGTGGTGATAGAGGAGGCCCAGGACCTGATTGTCCTTGGCAGAGTGGGAGGGGGAGTTGAGATATTCGGCCACGGGGTGGTAGGGTTGATTGCGGGTGCTCTGGAGATGTACTCTAAAGCACTCTGTGAGAAGGCGTCCAGTCTCCTCAATGTAGAGGAGATCATATCAGGAGCAACTGATACAATAAATAACATGTGGAAGTGCAGGTGAAACTTTGATGTATGTGATTGAAGACGTACTGCATGGAGTGTGATTCAAGAAGACCAAGCTATGAAGACTGCAAATACAGTTCAACTGTTCAACTGTCTCTGTTGAAATCTCCGTTTGTTATGCCTAGTATCTGGAATCCAGAATGCATAGAACAGAGAATCACTACCACTGAGAAAGACAAGAGTGGCAAATGTAAGGCAGCACCACCAGCAGCAGGTTTCCCTCCAAGCCTCTCACTATCCTGACCTGGAACTACATCGCCATTCTTTCACTGTTAGTGGATCAAAATCTTCGAACTACAGTGCTTGACAATTTAGGCTCACCACCAGCTTTTTCAAAGGCACTAGGAATTCACAATAGTTGCTAGCCTGGACAGCAACCCGCATCCTGTGGACTAATGATGTAAATGGTTGTCAAACTGTCAACAGATTTTTGTGAAACCTAAGGTTTTAGTCACTAGATTGGAGCTGCATATCCGATTTCACAAAGCCGATAATTACAGTGGGCTACCTTCCACTTTAGTTTGATTGACAGCTCCAAATAGTTTGGACTTTTGGATGTAGTACTGTGAATTCCAAAGCATCTTGAACTTGAATTAAATATGTAGCTTTATTGACAGGAAGGAATGTAAATATATCAATATGTTTCATGAATGAGTGCTTTTGTTACAAGATTTAGTTGTGTGTATAAGAGGTATAGTTAGTAAGCTTGCGAATGACACTAAAATTGGAGGTGTAGTGAACAGCGAAGAAGGTTACCTCAGATTACAATGGGATCTTGATCAGATGGGCCAATGGGCCGAGGAGTGGCAGATGGAGTTTAATTTAGATAAATGCAACATGATGCATTTTGGAAAGGCAAATCAGGGAAGGACTTATACACTGAATGGTAAGGTCCTAGGGAGTATTGCTGAACAAAGTGACCTTGGAGTGCAGGTTCATAGCTCTTTGAAAGTAGAGTCGCAGGTGGATATGATAGTGAAGAAGGCATTTGGTATGCTTTCCTTTATTGATCAGAGTATTGAGTACAGGAATTGGGAGGTCATGTTGTGGCTGTACAGGACATTGGTTAGGCCATTTTTGAAATACTGCATGTAACATCAAAGGATGTCGTGAAACTTGAAAGGGTTCAGAAAAGAGTTACAAGGATTTTGCCAAGGTTTGAGGACTTGAGCTATAGGGAGAGGTTGAACAGGCTGGGGCTGTTTTCCCTGGAGCATCAGAGGCTGAGGGGTGACCTTATAGAAAATCATGAGGGGCGTGGATAGGATAAATATACAAGGTCTTTTCCCTGGGCTGGGAGAATCCAGAACTAGAGGGCATAGGTTTAGGGTGCGAGGTGAAAGATATAAAAAAGATCCAAGGGACAACTTTTTCACGCAGAGGGTGGTGTCTGTGTGGAATTGGCTGCCAGAGGAAGTAGTGGGGCTAATGCAATTGCAACATTTAAAAGGCATCCGAATGGGTACATGAATAGATATATTAATAGAAAGTGTTTGGAGGGATATGGGTTGGGTGCTGGTAGGTGGGACTAGATTGGGTTGGGATATCTGGTCGGCGTGGCCAAGTTGGACCAAAGGGTCTGTTTCTGTGCTGTACTTTTCTATGGCTCTATGACCCTATGAGGGAAGTCTACTACACACACTTAGAACTTCATTTTTTCTTCTCTGTGCTTTGGTCCTGAAGTCACCCCATGGTGACTGCCAGGTGAGTTGGCATGGTGGGTAAACTGGAAAAGACTGGTGGTTAGGGGGTATAGGTTGGATTGAGTTGATACAGTGTCCATGTTAGGGTTCTTGGGACTACGAGGCTGCGTACAGTGCCATTGGGTGCATAAACTTTGAGGTAATTAGGGAATGGTGCGAATAAGGCAGTTTGAAAGATAGAAGATGATATGAATTAACAGGGATAAGATGTGAGGCATGTGTAAGGATGAGACTTTGAGGACTAAGTGCTGCAGGGATAGTTTTGGTTTCATTTTTGTTTTATAAAGGTGCAGTGCGTAGAGGCAGCCATTACAGCTAGTTTGCATCCACAGCCAACAGTCTCCATTCTCTTTATTGAGTCACCCAGCCTGCCTCCCATGGGAACCTGCAATGAAAGTCTGACTTTCTGGAACAGTTTTGTCCAAGGTTGAATTTGCGGAGCCACTCTTAACCCAGGATCAAAAATCACCTTTGCTGCTTTAACTATGATGGTATTTCCATAAATGCCCTCCTTATCCTCACACAGCTGAGCATGTATTCAGCCTCTGAAAAGACTGTCTCTTTCATCAGTGCAGTGTGTAATCCATCTCCCCATGCTGCCACACAAAATACCACTGAATAGACCGTGATAGTCTGAAGAAGTGCTTCCACTACCCAGAATGCTCCAGAATAGCCCTGTGCTACTCTTGAGAGTATGTGAAATTATCTACTGTACTCTGCAAAAACTTATCATCTTGATCGCTTCCACTGCAACAGTCATGGTTTCTGAAGGCTGGGTCATTGACCATCAGACATTGCATTGTGGTTAACTTCACAAGCATTCTGATGGAGATGGCCACCATTTCCCTGCCCTGGAGGCTATTTTATGCTGTGAAAAGTTTTGCATGAGGATGGTGTCAAATTACTCTGAGGTCCTTGAGTAGACTTACTGTAAAGGAGAAATTCCTGAAGAAGGGCTCATGCCCAAAAAGTCGATTCTCCCTTCCTGAAGAAGGGCTCATGCCCGAAACGACAATTCTCCTGCTCCTTGGATGCTGCCTGACCTGCTGCGCTTTTCCAGTAACATATTTTCAGCTCTAGACTTTCTGTAAAGCCTGCCAGCACAGCTTCATGTGCACTTCTGAACCTCAGTGCTTGATTGTCGAGGATGCTGTCTTGGAAGAGGACTACTCTGCTGGTCTAGGATATATGATGTTGCTACACTCCCCGGAAGTCCAAGACCACTTGGAGGATGACGCAGAGAAGTCAAACTTCGAGGCTTCACAAGAAGTATGCATATCCATCAGTCTATTTTGGTGAGCCACCACATTGATGTCCTCATCAGTGTCCTCTGCAGCATTACTCATATGCATCTCAGCCCTCCAGCAAGTTGGCAGCTATACTATCCTGTCTTATCTGCAGGGCATTCAAGCCTGGTGTCCCAACACATGCAGTTTCCATCATTACACTCTAAAGTATGAACAGTATTCATATCTGAATTGGTGCCTGTGTTTCATCATCATCAATCTCTTCTACCTCTGAGACTTTGCAGACATGTTGCAGTTCTGGTGTGTCACAAAGTGAAAAGGATAGGGTTGCAGTGAGAGAAAGGAGGGTGCAGAGGATAGGGAGAATGTAAGATGCACATGCTTATACCATTTGTAATGGGTAAATTAGAGGAGATTGCAGGATGAAGAGTCAGTAGGATGTCAGAAGGAGGATTAGCTTTCAGCATTTAGCATAAATATGACCACTTCGGTCCCATCACTACCAACCCACCACACATCAATATTTGTGTGTCCCGTTGGCAAGGTCAACATTTGTTGCCTTTCACATTTGCCTTTGAACTAAATGGCTTGCTCAGCATTTTTAGAAGGTAATTAAGAGTTTACCACTTTGCCACATATTAGTCATATTGGGTACATACTCTCGTCAACAAAGGAAATTGAGACAATAGACAATAGGTGCAGGAGTAGGCCATTCTGCCCTTCAAGCCTGCACCACCATTCAATATGATCATGGCTGATCATCCTTCATCAGTATCCTGTTCCTGCCTTATCTCCATAACCTTTGATTCCACAATCCTTGAGAGCTCTATCCAACTCTTTCTTAAATGAATCCAGAGCCTGAGCCTCCACTGCCCTCTGGGGCAGAGCATTCCACACAGCCACCACTCTCTGGGTGAAGAAGTTTCTCCTCATCTCTGTCCTAAATGGTCTACCCCGTATTTTTAAGCTGTGTCCTCTGGTTCGGCACTCACCCATCAGTGGAAACATGTTTCCTGCCTCGAGTGTCCAATCCTTTAATAATCTTATATGTCTCAATCAGATCCCCTCTCAGTCTTCTAAACTCAAGGGTATTCAAGCCCAGTCGCTCTAGTCTTTCAGTTTCGCCATTCCAGGAATTGACCTCGTGAACCTACGCTATACTCCCTCAATAGCCAGAATGTCTTTCCTCAAATTTGGAGACCAGAACTGCACACAGTACTCCAGGTGTGGTCTCACCAGGGCCCTGTACAGCTGCAGAAGAACCTCTTTGCTTCTATACTCAATCCCTCTTGTTATGAATGCCAGCATGCTATTAGCCTTCTTCACTACTTGCTGTACCTGCATGCTTACCTTCATTGACTGGTGTACAAGAACACCCAGATCTCTCTGTACTGCCCCTTTACATAAATTGATTCCATTGAGGTAGTAGTCTGCCTTCCTGTTCTTGCTACCAAAGTGGATAACCATACATTTATCCACATTAAACTGCATCTGCAATGCATCTGACCACTCACTTAACTTGTCCAGGTCACCCTGTAATCTCCCAACATCCTCATCACATTTCACCCTGCCACCCAGCTGATGAAATTTGCGAATGTTATTGCTAATACCATCTTGTATATCCTGAAGATAGATTGTAAAAAGCTGCGGTCCCAGTACTAATCCCTGCGGTACCCCACTGGTCACTGCCTGCATTCCGAAATGGAGCCGTTTATCACTACCATTTGTTTCCCATCAGACAACCAATTTTGAATCCAATCTAGTACTTTGCCCCCAATACCATGCAC
>NC_057723.1:32324940-32363454 GCF_004010195.1 Chiloscyllium plagiosum
GATCCCTTTCCGAGTTTTCTGCCTCATTGATACAGTTGTCTTTCTTGACTTCCCTTGTTCTAACTTTCCCTCCAATTTCCTTCTGAAACATCCAGTTTGTCCCCTCCCCTCCGCTACTTAGTTTAAACGTAGCTGTGTTGCAGTAGCAAATCTGCCTGCCAGAATGCTGGTCCCTAACCTATTAAGGTGCAAACCGTCTCTCTTGTAGAATTTATGCTTACCACAAAAAATATCCTAGTGATCCAAGAGCTTAAATCCTTGCTTCCTGCACCAGTTCCCCAGCCACACGCTCAAGTGCATTATCTCCCTGTTTCTGGCCTCATCAGCCCGAGGAACTGGAAGCAAACTGGAGATAACCACCTTGGACGTCCTGCTTTTCAGCCTTCTTCCTAGTTCTCCGAAGTCCCGCTGTAGTATGTTCATCCTCTTCTTCCCGACATCATTTGTGCCGACATGTACCACCACCTCTGGCTCTTCACCTTCGTCCTTGAGGATTTCCTGCACTCTGTCTGTGATGTCTTTAACCCTGGCACCAGGAAAGCAACACACCATCCTGCTGCCACAAAAACCCCGGTCAGTTCCTCTCACTACAGAGTCCCCTCTTACCACGGCTCTGTGCGATGTCCGACTCTTCTGCTCTGTCTCCACGTCAACTTTTGATTGACAGACCTGGCCTCCTCGCGGACTGGCAGTGTCATCTGTCTCTACTGTTTCCAAAAGATTCAACTTGTTCCTGACAGGTACTTCCCCCGGGGTCTCTTGCACCTGTCTCTTCTCTGCCTTCCTCATCGTCTGCTCTCTTCTGGTACAATTGGTGTAATAACCTCGCTGAAGGTCTTGTCCAGAAAGATCTCGTTCTCTCGGATGAGCCTAAGGTCCTCGAGTGCTTTCATCAGTGCTGCAATATGCTCTGTCAGTAGCTGAATGTGCACACACTTTCCACACTTATACGAGCCAGACACACCAGAGTCGTTGACCTCCCACATCAAGCACGCAGCGCACTGAACCAGCTTGGCAGTCATGTCTTCACCCTCTTCAACTGTGACGTAATCACTTCACTCAACCTCCTTGTCAAAGACTCCTGAGCTAAAGCCTCATTCTTCAATCCACAGGAACTTCCTTGGACCCTCTTTTTGGGGCAAGTCTGTGGACATTTAATTTAGGTTAGAGGAGAAGGAAGGGAGGGAGGCCCTACTTTGTAGGACCTGGGGTCTAGAACACACCCAATCAAATAACAATCACTTACCTTCCCGACCAGCTTTGCGCTCTGCCTTCACTTTCGCCCAGCTCCCGCCGCTCTCTGATGCGAAAATGTATTTCTTTTACCAAGAACTTTGGGGATAGTTCACTGATGGCAAGCTCCATCTGGGTAACGATATACAAACGGGCAGATTTCCAGATGCTTAGGTTTTGCTATCTCTGGTTGAGCACCACCTTCTCCTGCAGAGTGAGAAGTGTGTCAGCAAGTGTGTGTGCAATGTGTTTTATGTCTGTAATGGTTGAATACCTGGCATTGTGTGCAAACTACGAGATGTGAGTGGAAGACTTGAACACTGCCAAATGTGTCAAAGCGAGGTGAACATGTGAACTTTAGGTTTGAGTTATGACTGGTAAAGATTGTTGGTAATAAGTGATAGGTCAATAGAATCATAGAGCCATAAAGATGTACAGCACGGAAACAGACCCTTTGGTCCAACTCGTCCATGCTGACCAGATATCCCAACCCAATCTAATCCCACCTGCCAGAACCTGGCCCATATCCCAATAAACCCTTCCTATTCATATACCCATCCAGATGCCTTTTAAATGTTGTAATTGTACTAACCTCCATAACTTCCCCTGGCAGTTCATTCCATACGCATACCACCCTCTGAGTGTAAAAGTTGTCCCTTAGGTGTCTTATATCTTTTCCCTCTCACCCTAAACTTATGCCCTCTAATTCTGGACTCCCCCACCCCAGCAAAGAGACTTAGTCTATTTATCCTATCCATCCCCCTCATGATTTTATAAACCTCTATAAGGTCACCCCTCAGCCTCCGACACTCCAGGGAAAACAGCCCTAGCCTATTCAACCTCTCCCTATAGCTCAAAACCGCCAACCCTGGCAACATCCTTGTAAATCTTTTCTGAACCATTTCAAGTTTCACAATATCCTTCCGATAGGAAGGAAACCAGAATTGCGCGCAATATTCCAAAAGTGGCCAAACCAATGTCCTGTACAGCCGCCTCATGACCTCCTAACTCCTGTACACAATACTCTGACCAATAAAGGAAAGCATACCAAATACCTTCTTCAGTATCCTCTATTTTCGAGGAGCTATGAACCTGCACCTTAAGGTCTCTATGTTCAGTAAAACTCCATAGCACCTTACCATTAAGTGTATAAGTCCTGCTAAGATTTGCTTTCCCAAAATGCAGCCCATTACATTTATCTAAATTAATTTACCACTTCTCAGCCCATTGGCCCATTTGATCAAGATGCCATTGTAATCTGAGGTAACCTTCTTCGCTGTCCACTACACCTCCAATTTTGGTGTCACCTGCAAACTTACTAACTATACCTCTTATGCTCCCATCCAAATCATTTATATAAATGACGAAAAGTAGTGGAACCAGCACCGATCCTTGTGGCATTCCATTGGTCACAGGCCTCCAGTCTGAAAAAAAACCCACCGCCATCGTCCTGTCTTCTACCTTTGAGCCAGTTCTGTATCCAAGTAGCTAGTTCTCCCTGTATTCCATGAGATCTAACCTTGCTAAACAGTCTCCCATGGAGAACCTTGCCAAATGTCTTATGGAAGTCCATATAGATCACATCCACAGCTCTGCCCTCATTGATCCTCATTGTTACTTCTTCAAAAAACTCAATCAAGTTTGTGAGACATGATTTCCCACGCACAAACCCATGTTGACTATCCCTAATCAGTCCTTGCCTTTCCAAATACATGTACATCCTGTCCCTCAGGATTCTCTCCAACAAATTGCCCACCACCAATGTCAGACTCACTGGTCTATAGTTCCCTGGCTTGTCTTTACAACCCTTCTTAAACAGTGGCACCACGTTAGCCAACCTCCAGTCACCCGGCACCTTACCTGTGACTATTGATGATACAAATATTTCAGTTAGATTCCCAGCAATCATTTCCCTAGCTTCCCACAGAGTTCTAGGATACATCAGGTCCTGGGGATTTATCCACCTTTATGCATTTCAAGACATCCAGCACTTCCTCCTCTGTAATATGGACATTTTTCAAGATGTCACCATCTATTTCCCTACAGTCTATATCTTCCATGTCCTTTTCTACAGTAAATACTGATGCAAAATACTCATTTAGTATCTCCCCCATTTTCTGCGGCTCCACACAAAGGCCGCTTTCCTGATCTTTGAGGGGCCTTATTATCTCCCTTGTTACCCTTTTGTCCTTTATGTATTTGTGAAACCCCTTTGGATTCTCCTTAACTGTATTTGCCAAAGCTATCTCATGTCCCCTTTTTTCCCTCCTGATTTCCCTCTTAAATATACTCCTACGCCCTTTATACTCTTCCAAGCATTCATTTGATCTATCTTATCCATACCTGACATATGCTTCCTTCTTTTTCTGAACCAACCCTCAATTTCTTTAGTCATCCAGCATTCCCTATGCCTACCAGTCTTTCCTTTCACCCTAACAGTGCCTGGACTCTTGTTATCTCATTTCTGAAGGCTTCCCATTTTCCAGCTGTCCCTTTACCTGCGAACATCTGCCCCCAATCAGCTTTTGAAAGTTCTTGCTAAATACCCCATCAAAATTAGCCTTCTTCCAATTTAGAAATTCAACTTTTAGACCTGGTCGATCATTTTCCATCACTATTTTAAAACTAATAGAATTATGGCCACTGGCCCCAAAGTGCTCCCCCACTGACACCTCAGTCACCTGCCCTGCCTTATTTCCAAAGTAGGTCAAGCTTTGCACCTTCTCTAGTGGGTACATCCACATACTGAATCAGAAAATTTTCTTGTACACACTTAACAAATTCTTCTCCATGTAAACCTATAATACTATGGCAGTCCCAGTTGATATTTGGAAAGTTAAGATCTCCTACCATAACCACCCTATTAATCTTACAGATAACTGAGATCTCCTTACAAATCTGTTCTCAATTTTCCTCTGACTATTAGGATGTCTATAATACAATCCCAATAAGGTGATCATCCCTTTCTTATTTCTCAGATCAACCCCAATAACTTCTCTGGATGTATTTCCGGGAATATCCTCCCTCAGCACAGCTGTAATGCTATCCCTTATCAAAAACGCTCCCCCCTCCCACCCCACCTTCTTTTCTGTCCTTCCTATAGCATTTGTATCCTGGAACATCAAACTGCCAGTCCTAGGTAAAAACAATGACTGCAGATGCTGGAAATCAGCTTCTGGATTAGAGTGGTGCTGGAAAAGCGCAGCAGTTCAGGCAGTATCCGAGGAGCAGGAAAATTGACGTTTCGGGCAAATGCCCTTCATCAGGGCATTTGCCCGAACACAGGAGTAATCCAGATATTACTACTCTCGAGGATCTCCTTTTCAAATTCCTGCCCAACTCTCTATATTCTCCTTTCCGAATCTCATCCTTTTGTCTTCCTATGTTGTTGGTTCCAATGTGTACAATGACCTCCTGCTGCTCCCTCTCCCCCTTGAGAACATTCTGCACCCTCTCTGAGACATCCTTGATCCTGCCACCAGGAAGGCAACACACCATTCTGACTTTTCGCTGCTGGCGACAGAAATGTCTATTTGTGCCTTGGACTAGAGAGTCCCCTAAAACAATCGATCTTTTGGAACCCAACGTACCCCTCGTTGCATCAGAGCCAGTCTTGATATCAGAAACTTGGCTATTCTTGCTACATTCCCCTGAGAATCCATCACATCCTCCCCCCCCCCCCCCCCCCCCCGAAATTTTCCAAAACAGCATATTTGTTTGAAATGGGGTAGCCACCAAAGACTCCTGCACTACCTGCCTATCTCTCTTACCTTTCCTGGAGTTAACCCATCTATGTGACTGTATTTGTGACTTTTCTCCCTTCCTATAATTACCATCCATCACATCCCCTTGCTCTTGTAAATTCATCGTTGCCTCTAACTGTCTCTCCAACCGATCCATTCGATCTGATAGGATTCGCAACCAACGGCATTTATTGCAGATATAATCCACAGTAACATGTAAGCTCTCCCTAAAGTCCCACATCTGACAAGAAGAGCATATCACTCTACTAAGGGCCAGTTTTGCTTCTTCCAATCTACAGACCCAGAAAATAGCACTGTCTTATTTCTCTACAAAACACTGCTTCAGGCTAACTTAATACTTATGGCTTATATTTTTAAGTTTAATCAGGAGACATATCTCAATAAAACATATGGTCAAGAAAGAACCCACTCTAATGCTGCAGACTTACAGCAAAGCCACACTTAAAACAATTCACCTATCTGTTTCTGTGCTGTGATCTCTCCCAAACAGGTTCCTCCAAGATTAGTTGTGAATTTCACTGTTTGTTAATTTTCCCAGATGCACTCCGATGTCCAGTAATACATGAATTCAAACAGCAAAGGCAGTAACTGCGCAGGTTCACTGCTGTGTCAGTTAGCAGTGTGGGTTTCTTGCTCGCTCTCTCTCTCCCTCTCTTTCTCCCCTGCACTGACCTCACCATGTGCTGCCTTTATCTGTTCCTCTCCCTTTAAAAAGTGCAGTTGTATTGACTTTTTTTTTCTGCAAATTTCCAAAACGATGCAACAGCTTATAAAACAATAATTGTTGCTTCTGGAATTCGAGGAAATCACCTCCAAAATCTAAAATACCTCAAAAAAGGAGGAGCCTGTTCTAGCCAGAAATTTTTCCCATCCTCCATCTTGGATTACTCAGAATTTGAACAATGTCTGAAGCTTGTAGATTATTTATGAGAATGTGGTATTGACCACGACCATATGTGTCAGATCATTTAATTTGTTTTAGTGTGGCAGCCGTGTCCTTGGGTTTCACTACTGACTTTGACCTCAACAGTATTTGCTCCCACTGTCTTCCAGTATCTGTCCAGAGAGCCTCCTGAGCCAGTGTACACAGAGCATTTCTCTTGTCCTTTCCAACCCTGGCTCAAAGACTACCAGAGCTGCTCTGAAAAACCTTGGAGCACACTCTATGCATTGTTGTGCCACTTTTCAATGTTCTTTCATCCTGGCCACTCTCTCCCAATCACTTCCAACAGCTACTCCAGTCAAAACCCTCTCCCTTCTTAAAAAGTGTAGACCAGCATTAAGTGGGACAAAGTTTTTGGGACAATTTTGCATCCTGTTATTGGGCATGCAAACTGTAAACACAATGTTGGTTATACTCTGCAGTCTTGTAATGAGCTGCAGCATAAAATTTCTATGCTGTCTGCACGGGAGGGAAGGAAGGCAGGTTTTTTGCATATAGCAATCCTTTAATTTGGTCCTAATATAATGTTGTGTCAAATGAGTTTAATGAGTGGTTTGATTGAATTATTTAAAGAATGAAAAACAATTATAGATTTGATAAGGACCAGCTCTTCCTTTTATTATGGAAACCCAAAACAGGAAGCCATAATATTATGCACAGTTGGTCACAATGAAAGGAAATATTTATTAAGTTGATACAAGACAGAAGTTGTTACTTTTGTAGTTTACATCTAAGTCAATGAACTATAAAAACTTTTGTTGAGTATAACACTATTTGCAAGATAGTCTAAGACAGAATATCCTTTGGGAACCTAACATACTTGAGTCCCCGTTCTGTTTCTCCTGCCATCACTGATGATGTAGTCTATTAATTACCAGTTTTATCCCAGGACAGTCCAAATTCTTGTTGTGATTCCAAATCAATTAAACTGTTTAAAATGAATACACTTGGGAAGTAAGGACATCAATGGTGATGGCAAAACAAAGCAGAGAACCAGGGTTAAAAAGATAGATTGATCGTAGCTAGTGCAGCAGGTTCAGTGGAATGTATGGTCCACTGGTGTTCCTTTCATTAGTTGGACACACTCCTTGCAAAGCTTGTGAATTATCAATAGTCAAAACCCTGTTTCTAGGCTCTGTGTTTCAGAAATTATGAAACTCATTTATCAGGAAATATCCTGAGATTTTCCACATCCACTTATTCAGAAATGTTACAGCTGTTGTAAAGAAAGTAAAATGCTCGCTAATTTTGAACTTTCACTGTCATTGAGGTTATATAGCCTGCTTATATGTCTATGATGTCCTCTCAGTATGCTAAACATGTCGATCTTGTTCTCCTTCAAACTGATTTGGGCAATTAAACCAATGTCAGTTAGTTTGTTCCTATTTTAAGGCACTGAGTGCTGCAATTTTTTGACTAATCTCCAAAACATCAATCTTTACTCTATTATTGCACACAATGACCCAGAATTTACATTAAGGACAATTTATTAAATTTTTCCTTCACCCTTCAGCTTGGAAGATATTCATATGGTGAATTGCTAGAAGTGTTACTCATAAACTTATGAGGTCACTGGGGCATCTGGAACCTCGGTGAGTGATGGGAACAGCAGTTTATCTCTGACTTTCCTGCTCCTTGGATGCTGCCTGAACTGCTGTGCTTTTCCAGCATCACGCTTTTTGACTCTGACTCTCCAGCATCTGCAGTCCTCACTTTCTCCTAAGATCTAAGTCAGACTGTGAACAGAGAAACCATACAGAAGAAAGTAAGGGCTGAACCAGATGGGTGGGGATGGTGTTACTGATTAGAATCACAGAATCATAGAACTTTACAGTACAGAAAGAGGCCGTTTAACCCATTATATCTATACCAGCTCCTGAAAGAGCTATCCAGCTAGTAGCATTCTCCAACTCTACCTTCTTAACCCCATAAATAAATCACATTCAAATGTGCATCCAGTTTCTTTTGAAACCTCCAATGAAATCCACCTGCACCACTCTCTCAGGCAGTGCATTCCAAATCCAAACAACTCTCTGACTCAAGAAGTTTCTCCTCATCTCACTTCTAGCTCTGTTGCTGACAAGCTTGAAATTGTAACCTCTAGTTACTGACATACCAACTGATGCACAAAGAATATTGTTCTTTACCCTGTCAAAATTGTTCATAATTTGGAACATCTCAATAAAGTCACGTCCTAGACTTGTCTGCCCCAAGCAGAACAAGCCCAATCTCTCTAATCTTTCCCTGTATCTAAAATCCTTCATTCCTGGTTTCATTCTACTAAATCTCCTTTGAACTCTCTGCAGCATGTTAACATCTCTCCTTAAGTAAGGTTCCCAGAACTGAACACAATGCTCCAAATGTGATCTGACCAAATGTGATGTGTAGAGGTGTAGCATCATTTGGAGACAGAGTTATACAGCACAGAAACCGACCCTTCAGTGCAACACATCTGTCCCAACCAGATATCCTGAACTGGTTCAGTCCCATTTCCCTGCATTTGGTCCATATCCCTCTAAATCCTTCCCATTGACGTATCCATCCAGATGCCTTTTATAAATTTTATAATTATACCGACTTCCACCACCTCCTCTGGCAGCTCATTCCATACACATACAATGCTCTACATGAAAAAGCTACACATAAAGTCCCTTTTAAATCGTTCCCCTCTCACCTTAAACATTAAACTTCCTTGCTTTTATACTCCATACCTCTACCTATAACCCAAGAATCCTTTAAACCTTTTTAACAGCTATTTTAACCTACCTGGCCACCTTCAAAAAATCGTGCACCTGAACCCTGAGGACACTCTGCTCTTCTACTCCCCTCGACCCTGTACAGCTGAGATGGTACTCGCTCTCCATGTTGCTTCTAACAAAATGCATCACCTCACATTTTTCTGCAATGACTTTCATCTGCCAGCTGTTTGTCCATTTGGCCAACTTGTCTATATCCCTCTGAAGTCTGTAAAAAATCTGGAACATCAATGAAGCCTGCCTTAAATACGCAAAATTTCAATCTTAATGGAGGAAGAACAATAGGCAGGCAAACTATGCACTTTTGGGAAACAAGCTGGTCAGACACTAATGACAATGATAGTCCATGTCTTAATTTTAACAGTCAATATTTACAACCACAGGCAGCTGGGATACTTGAACCCTCGAAATGGACAGCTAAAAGGAATTGAGAGAGACTGAATCCATGAGGCAAATGTTTTGGTAACACTGCGGACCAGATGGAGCATGTCCTTTGTTGAGACTAAATATTTACCCAATAAACTGCTTCAAACCTTCACGTATAATAAACTACTCATTTGTCTATCAATGGATGACACTAATCTCCATCTGGTTTTGTTGCAAAATTAATAAAACTCAAATTTAGGAGCAAGTCAATCAAATTTAGAAGCTATCAATCAAAATTATCGAACCAAAAGCTTTTGGGAGGGGTAGTGTGACATTGACTCTAACTGCGGCACTTGACCACGCTGTCTCTCCCCGAATAACAGGTACAGCAGTTTTTATACTCTAGATGATGTGTACAACAAAAAGCCACTAAAGACAGTTTCTTGTGTTCTGCTCATGTGTGCAGAGATCGCTGTTTCCAGGAATGGTGTACCACGCCGTTGTGTTCTGTGCGTGCACGCAGAGATCGCTGTTTCCAGGAATGTTGTACCACGCTGTTGTGTTCTGTGCGTGCACGCAGAGATCGCTGTTTCTGGGAATGGCGTATCATGCCGCTGTGTTTTGGGCATGCGTGCAGAGATCGCTGTTTCTGGGAATGGTGTACAATGTCGTTGTGTTCTTTGCGTGTACGCAGAGATCGCTGTTTCTGGGAATGGCGTATCATGATGTTGTGTTCTGTGCGTGCGCGCAGAGATCACTGTTTCCAGGAATGGTGTACCACGCCGTTGTGTTCTGTGCGTGCGCGCAGAGATCACTGTTTCCAGGAATGGTGTACCACGCCGTTGTGTTCTGTGCGTGCACGCAGCGATCGCTGTTTCAGGGAATGGTGTACAATGCTGTTGTGTTCTTTGCGTGCACGCAGAGATCGCTGTTTCCAGGAATGGTGTACCACGCCATTGTGTTCTGTGTGTGCGCACAGAGATCGCTGTTTCTGGGAATGGTGTACCACGCCGTTGTGTTCTTTGCGTGCACGCAGAGATCGCTGTTTCTGGGAATGGTGTACAATGCCGTTGTGTTCTTTGCGTGCGCGCAGAGATCGCTGTTTCTGGGAATGGCGTATCATGCGGATGTGTTTTGTGCGTGCACGCAGAGATCGCTGTTTCTGGGAATGGTGTACAATGCCGTTGTGTTCTTTGCGTGCACGCAGAGATCGCTGTTTCTGGGAATGGCGTACCATGCTGTTGTGTCATGCGCAGGCACACAGAGATCGCTGTTTCTGGGAATGGTGTACCATGATGTTGTGTCATGCGCAGGCACACAGAGATCACTGTTTCTGGGAATGGTGTACCATGCTGTTGCATTCCGCTCAGGCGCACACAGAGATCACTGTTTCTGGGAATGGTGTGCCACGCCGTTGTGTTCTGTGCGTGCACGCAGAAATCGCTGTTTCCAGGAATGGTGTACCACGCTGTTGTGTTCTGTGCGTGCACGCAGAGATCGCTGTTTCTGGGAAAGGCGTATCATGCCGTTGTGTTTTGTGCATGCGTGCAGAGATCGCTGTTTCTGGGAATGGTGTACAATGCCGTTGTGTTCTTTGCGTGCGTGCAGAGATCGCTGTTTCTGGGAATGGCATATCATGATGTTGTGTTCTGTGCGTGCGTGCAGAGATCGCTGTTTCTGGGAATGGCGTATCATGCCGTTGCATTCCGCGCAGGCGCACACAGAGATCGCTGTTTCTGGGAATGGTGTACCATGCTGTTGCATTCCGCTCAGGCGCACACAGAGATCGCTGTTTCTGGGAATGGTGTACCATGATGTTGTGTCATGCGCAGGCACACAGAGATCACTGTTTCTGGGAATGGTGTACAATGCCGTTGTGTTCTGTGCGTGCGTGCAGAGATCGCTGTTTCTGGGAATGACGTACCATGTTGTTGTGTTCTGCGCATGCCCACGCAGGGATCACTGTTTCCAGGAGTAGCGTAACATGCCGTTTTGTTCTCCAACTTAGTTTCTGTTTTCACTTTCTCTGAACTGCCATGAAGTTCCCCAGAGCCAGGATCCTTGGGGCACTGTGTGACCTGCTTACAGAAATCCCAAGATAACTAATAGACACCACCCACAAACAGGAGCTCTAGGGTATTCCATGCATCCTTGCTTGGTGCCGCCCCCCCTCTCCCCCCCACCCCCCCAATTAGTACCTTTCCCCAACATGATCCCTGCTCCTACAGTCTCCTTCAATACAAGATATACTTACCTACTCTCTTATGCTTTGGTTTTATGAAACAGATTCTATACCTAAAGGTCACCAACCTGTCAATCAGTCTGCCTTTAGACAGGAGGCCCACAGAGAGAAAAAGAAAGTGACAGTGGCCCTGTAGTTTAATGCTGCATAACATTTGGGAAACATGTTTACGAGATCTCTGCCTCCTAATTACTCACAACAGTCATGCATCACCATCATAAAACATTTGCCTTAGACCTAAAATGCACTCTCCAGCATTAAATTAGGTAGAGAAGGATAATACCCAAAGGTAAAGTAAAATTGGAGAATAAGGGCAAAAGAGAAGGTAGAAAAGAAAACATAGAAAAGTTTAAAACTTAAGCGATGTTTAGTACATATAGGAATAAGAACTAATAATTTCAACTTCTGAGCCAACCAATTTGAGTGACATAACAGGAAAATAAATCTTATTTAAAAATTTCTTACATAAGGAACTACAAGCAGCCAGTTCCTACACCAGTTTAATTCATCTTAATTACAAATGTAACAGAATCTAGAAATGTCCACGTGGTAGGGCAGGGCAGGTGGCCCGTTCTGTTGGAGAAGCCTACATTTGGATGAGGAGTGAAGAAGGCATCATCTGCCTTCTCAGGTGGATGGAAAAAATCTCTTGCCACGACTTTAAGTACAGCAGGCAAGTTCTCCAAGGCTCATGGGCAATATTTACTTTTCAAACAATGTGGTTAAAACAAATTAGCAGGTTGTTGTAACTTGTGGGTCCTTACTGAGTGCACATTATTTGCAAAATTGTCGACATTGCAACATTGGCTACATTTGCATTGGTTGTAAAGTTATTTGTGGAACAAAACAATGTTGTGAGTGTGCTATATGAATGCAACCTTTCTATGATCACATTACTGGGTCCCATCACCTACGTTTACCTTGGGTGATCTTTGAACTTCAATTTGCAAGGTACCATTTGAAACTGGACCTTTTACACTGAGAGTATGGATGGCACCATCTTAAAAATTAGGTTTGTCTTGCTTATGTGTTCCTTGCTGGAGGTGTACCTAATGCTATTTGGTTTGTATTGTTTCACCTCCTTAATAAAAGTAAAATATTAAACTGATGCCACATAATTTCTTGTCCTATGATTGAATGTGATGTTTATGTGCACGTAGATTTAGAACACCAGCCTACAGAGCAACCAGTATCACAGGAAAATTGAAAGGTTAACACCTGATGTGGCAAACCTTTGGCACTAGATGGCAGACAAGCATTTGGAAAATTTTATCAACAGATGCCTTCATTCTGTTCGTTAATAGCATTCCTTGTTGCTTTTACTGCAATAAACAATATTTCAGATCTGATTGTGCTTTTTGTTTAAATGCATATCTTAGTCTGATTTGTTTTAATTCATCTTTAAAAATGCTGTAAGCTAGAATGAACATTACACTCATTCAGTAATTCATTCAGCAATCTTTAAGTGAAGTTGTTCAGACAACACAGCAGTTCAGCAAATGAATACAGTACATTTGATTTTGATGCTGGATGATGAGCTGACACAAGTGTCAGGAGCAACATTTCAATCCTCACCCTTTGAAAGAAGAATGATCAGTACCAGTGATAGATAATACTTAATGAGCAGTAATCCTTTAATAACATAATTGACAAGATGAAAATCTCTCGTCTACCAGGGCAACATCCACACAGAGTGAATGGAAGTGTCCAACCTACTCCACAAGTTGAAATAACACACTTACATTCTTTAATCAGCAGACTGAGATTAAGATTTGCTTGAACAAAAGAGAGATGAGCTGCATGGGACTTCACTAAAGCCAGACCAGTGTTCACAAATCCTGGATATGGTAAAATTGAAGAAATTGCCTGGTCTAAAAAATCCAAACACAGTAAGGATGAAAGTATTTGTTTCAAAAGAGAACTTATTTTGCATGAGAGACATTCATGAGATTACAGGTCAAATTATTATAGAAATAATTATCTGTGTCAGTAGTCAAGTGTTCCTCTGTGTATGGAATTCATGAGAGTTCTCCAGATATGGTGACTGACTAACTGTTGGGTTTAGCAGGAACAACATCCTCCATGAAAGCTATCGAAATCATAAAAGATGCTTTTGTGGAAAAGTGATTTGCAAATTATCAGAATCAGGCTCAATAATCCTCATGCCAAATGCCTACTGATTTTCCAAGTTTAAAAATAATGTATTCTGGAAGGACTGTGACATCTCCAAATTGCCTAGATTTGTGAAGTTAGAGATTTGAGCAGATGGAGGTAATGATAAATGTAAAACTGTCTACATACATGAATGTTAACTAGAGTAAAGATAAAGACTTGAGATAAAGATGTTGCAGAAAATATTGAAGTTGAAAAGTCTTCTACAGCACTTACTAGATCATCAATTCTATGCATTGGGATAACCACATAGCAATGCCAACATACCAGTTCACACTCGTTTCCCAACATCTTCTGTCTGGTAGATACCAATCAATAATCAGCACTGGCCAGATTGCCAGTATATATACAGATATTTGTGTAATTATGTGGTGGAGCAGACAACATAAGAAGCAATTGAATTATTAGAATTGAAAGTACTCCCAAAAGTTTATCTGTTACTTTTTGGCCAGAGCCAACGTGAACAGTTGCAATCTGTATTTGCCGAAGATGAGCAACTACAAAAATTGCAAAAGGCCATTATCCAGCAGGGACCTGGCAGGATTAAAAAAGTACCAGGGCAGATTTGTTCATTTTTGGCTAAAAAGAGGCAGATCGGGATGAATTGTCACACTTCCAAAATGTTACATTGAAGTTTGAATTGTTAATCTTGTAAACTCTATTCTTACCTGTTTCTATACAGTCGGTTCTGCTATAACGTGTGTTTCTTCCAGGCGAATTGGCTTTAATGCGATTGGAGAATTTAGACCATTATTTGTAGGACACAAACTCTCCCTACCTGTATTAGCTTTAACACGATTCTGGCCCCATTAGTTTAAATGGTGTGGCTATCATGTGATTTTCTTATAAGGTGAGATCACATGAGAACGGAACTATCGTGTTATATCAGAACCGACTGTAATTATCTGTAAAGATGATCTGTCTATACTTTTGATTACAGACTGAAATGGGACAAAAAAGGATTGTGGAAGGGATTTCTGTACTTTTTATATGTAAGGTACTGAAACTCATTGAAAGAGGTGCATAGGCTGCTGCTTTATTCAGAGCTGAAAAATGTGTTGCTGGAAAAGCGCAGCAGGTCAGGCAGCATCCAAGGAGCAGGAGAATCGATGTTTCGGACATAAGCCCTTCTTCAGGAATCAATGCCCGAAACGTCGATTCTCCTGCTCCTTGCATGCTGCCTGACCTGCGCTTTTCCAGCAACAAATGTTTCAGCTCTGATCTCCAGCATTGGCAGTCCTCACTTTCTCCTAGCTGCTTTATTCAACCAATTGCAAGTAGGGTGACACCAGAGGATGTGTACAAAGAGATATACAACTTGTAAGTGATAGCTTTTGTCATCAACAGCTCCAAGAAGCCATCAACTCGCCAACAACTATATGATTGCGCCTGGATAGCTGAACAATTTGTGGTTGTGAGTAACACTAGCAGAAACTTTCAGAAGTGGTGGTGTGCTTCTCTGCATGAGAAAATACCCAAAGCCTGAAGAAAGCCAGTCATTTGTTTCATAAGTTGCTGTGAGCATTTGCTTTCAATCAAGAAATGAGAAACTTTATCGTTTGTGATGTCTGTGCCTCCTTTGATGAAGAGACAAAAACTAGAAAAAGAGAGCTTGAAGGACCACAGGTCCCAGCAACAAAAAGGTAATCTTTAGCAAACCTTGTTGATAGAAGACATTGAACTGCTTCCCCAGTTTTGTCTCTCCGTCCATAATAGCAATTTTCTTTATAGGATCATAGGAACATAGGAGTAGGCCATTCAGCACCTTGTGCCTGTTCCACCATTCAATGAGATCATGGCTGACCTGTGGCCTAACTCCTTTGGCCCATATCCCTTAATATCTTTGCTTAATGAACGTTTATCTATCTGGGATTTAAAATTAGCAACTGATCCTGCATCCACTGCCATTTGTGGAAGAGTTCCAAACATCTACTACATGTTTTGCATAGAAATGCATGTGTATGCGAGATACTTTTAATAAGGGTTTAGAGTTCCAGTAAAGTTTAGAATTTCTAGTATGTTTGTATGTCATAGTTGTTCATAGTTGTTTCCCTGTTGTACAATCTATTTATTTACCGTAAGAGCATGTCTGCTGACACACTGAAAATGCTCTTATTATGCTCATACAAAATGTGCAAGCACAATGCCCCCTCCAGAACTAAACATCAGGTTGTTGGACTATCACCTGGTGTTGTATGATTTTTAACTTTATCCACCCCAGTCCAACACTGGCACCTCCACATCATGCCTGCCAGAACTGACAGTGATGTAATTGTGTCCTATTTGCTCATTTATTTTGCATATTTTGGTGCTGCATTGTTTATTGCTGGCCATGCATTTCACAAAGTGTGCATGTGCAGAAATTTCCACACGCACCATGTGAACCTTTCAGCACACAGAAAAGAATACATGGACTGTTCCAGCATCACACCCAGATCTTGTTGAATCTCAGATGATAGTAGTCTGCCTTCCTGTTTTTGCCACCGAAGTAGATAACTTCACATGGATCCACATTATATTGCATTTGCCAAGTATTTGCCCACTCAGCCAGCCTGTCTAAGTCACCCTGCAGCTTCTTAGCATGCTCCTCACAGCACACACTGCCACCCAGCTTTGTTATCATCTGCAAATTTGAAGATATTGCATTCACTTCCTTAGTTCAAATCGTTAATGTATATTGTGAACAGTTGGGGTCCCAGCACTACCATGTATATCTGCTTGAGACAATGCTTTATATTTGGAAAAAAAGGGATGTTTGTTACATCTCATAATTAGACTGTCAGTGTAACTTTAAGAGACATGTTCATTATAGCATCACTGTATGTGACCTGAGGGCTAAACTGTCTCAGGGCCACTTGAAGCATGACGCACTGATGAAAGCATGTTATCATTTGTAACCAAATAGCCCAATACTAGCCCAGACAGCTCAGTGCCTGTTAATCTTATTTCAAATGTAACAATGAACCAAAATAAATGTTCTATTGGATTCTTCTATATCATTACACCCATATCTATTTCTTATGTTATGAAGTATAACATAAACATTACTGCATCAGACACAGATATCTTGCTGGAGGCAAACGACATATCCGGAGTAACCAACAGTAATTTTGTGGAAGCACTGCTACTCCTCCTGATTTCGCATTAATGTAAGTTAAAAAATGGGTCTGGCACTTTAAGATCAATTAGTTACATCACTGCAGAAGTTGAAAACTTGTGCAAAAGATATTTCAGCAATCTAAATGAATTGAATAAATGGGTCCTGGAATTGAGAGAGGGCTATCATTTTAATACTGAAGCATTTCTGTGAAGTATTCACTCTGCTTAAAAGATGGTCCACACAAGTTTAACCCCAGCCTGAATGCATGAAGAAAATAGGTCCTGGGCAAAGTTTTGTTAAAATTCAAATTTTTTTTTCTATTTAATAGCTTTAATAAGTTGAATTTATGTTTTAGTGTCTTTGAACAGTTGAAATAAATTGCTTTATTGCTCCATATCAAAGATAAGGAATATATTAAGATCTATTGTGCAGTTGTTTGATTTGTGAGAGAGGTGAACTCACCAGCACTCAGCTTATGCTTTCTGATAAAAGTGTGTGTGTGTGCGTGTGTGTTCAGCATTTCTAATGGAGATGGCAAGGTGGGGTGGGGGGGATGCTTAATGAGTTTGTTTGCATACAGATGTTCTACCTGCTGTGGAATTACAGATCCGGCATAAACAGAGCTTTCTGTATTCATACTTGACCAAACTCAATGTTCTTCCAGGATAACCTGGAGAGCAGTTGGACTATTTTGAACAAGAAGGAAAAAAGACCTTCTCCTCCATGTTCATTAAATACCACATTGACATAATCATGTAGAGCATTATTGAAAGCCTCAGTAAATGTAGATATAATTTACTTTAGTAATCCTTTAATTTCTTCTCATCCATTAAGAGTACTTTTGTTAATTCCTGAAGCTTATCCTCCTGCAGTTAATATTCAAGCGAGCTGGAGCTGATGTGAGAAAGATTTAGTAATGTGATGTGGACTCAGGCACATTAAAGATTTAATGTGCATTCTATAGTTACCAATAATTTGTCTCATACATAATGATTGTAAAATGAAAATATGATTACATGATGGAGGGGAGTCAGTAAAATCAGATCTGCAAGTATGTTATAGCTTTTCAAATGGACATGCCGTTATATTTTATTGAAACCAAAAACATATGCAGGTTTAGAATCAATCATGGATTACAGTTCTGCATAACAAAAACAGACCAAGTAGTGAAATCTACAGCTGCCACATTTTAGTTGGGCCATTTTTTAAAATCAATCTGTTAGCTGTTGTATGCACTTCTGTAGCCCTCACACCCTGAGTTGAAATTGGAAGCCAAACTTTCTTGCCCAGAGTTACGAACACTACCACTTTGCCATGAGGTCTCATAAGAGTGTTGAGTAATGTAGTTAGTAGGTTTTCAAACCGAATGGATTTCAAATCTATTGCAGCAACATTCTGCTTGTTGTAAAGTTACTTTCACTCATGAATGGATGTCACATGACACCAGGTTATAGTCCAACAGGTTTATTTGAAATCACAAACTCTTGGAATGATGCTCCTTCATCAGGTGAAGGCTTCATTTGACTATAATCTGTTGTCACTTGACCTCTGACTTGTTCCAACCCAATCCAACACCAGCACCTCTACATCTTGAATGGACGTGAGAGATAAATTCTTCTTTTACACAGATCACATAAGCAAAGTAGTGGCGGTGGAGGATGTTCTAACGTTTCTGAATGGGTGGCATTAGGTTTGGGTTGTGGGGAATTAACTGGGCAACAGTTTTAAATGAATTGGGAAACTGGTTCCAAACTGCCACCTCAGGGTTTAACTGATCCAAGAAGGAGGTTAAAATTTTAAATCTGCCTGTTTGTAGTTTGGATGCTTTGGATTTGATCTGCTTTGTAGACTTAATTGTCATTGGCTGGATATCTGAAGCTGGTAAAGCCCAGCAGTTGCAGTAAGGTGAGAATATGTGAATTTAGGAATTAGGAACATGAGTGGGTCACTAGGCATCCTGAACCTGCCCTGCCGTTCAATATAATCCCAGCTGATTTGATTACTCCACATTTCTGCCTACCTCACAAACACTTCAACTTACCAAGAAATATCTATTTATGACTTAATATACTTCTGACTTAAAAATATTCAAAAGCTCTACTTCCACCATCTGCTGAAGATGGAAGTCCCATAAACTCATGACCCTCAGTAAGAGAAACATTCTCAGTATCTCTGTCTTGTTTAAACAGTGACCTTTGGTACTGTAAGAGGAAACATTCATCCCACATCTACCCAGACAAGATTTGTCCTTCAGAAAGCCATGTTGACTTTGCCTGATTATCTTGAACTAGGTACTCTGCAATGACATTTTCAATAATAACTTTATAAGTTTTTCAATGTCATTTGTTAAGTTTAATGGTTTATGGTTTTATGCTTTCTGGTTCCACTGAGGTGGAACAAGTCAGAAGTCACGTGACAACAGATTATAGTCAAGTGAAGCCTTCACCTGATGAAGGAGCAGCACTCGAAGAGCTTGTGATTTCAAATAAACCTGTTGGACTATAACCTGGTGTCATGTGACATCCATTCACAAGTGAAAGAAACTTTACAACAAGCAGAATGTTGCTGTCTTAGAAAGCCAACATCATTTGTTAAGTTTAATGGTTTATGGTTTCATGCTTTCTCCCTTTTTGAATAATAGATTTCCCTCTTGTGTACTTTTGGGCCTGCTGTTTGATTTGTCATAACCATGCATTTCTGACTTTTAAATAAAAACAGTTAAAAAACCGTCTCTGGTTTAAAATCTGTAAATTGAAAAAAAAAAGACATATCAAAATTGAATCTCAAAAGCTATTTAAAGTTGAAAGTCACAAGAGACAAATATCTTAGTGATATTTGAGAAGATTTGTAGCTCAGGTTGATGGTAAAACTGTAAGTTAGCTCGCTGAGCTTGAAGGTTTGTTTTCAGGCGTTTTGTCACCATACTAGGTAACATCATCAGTGAGAGTCTCCGGTGAAATGCTGGTGGTATGTTCCGCCTCTCTATTTATAGGTCTTGGTTTCTTAAGGTGGGTGATGTCATTTTCAGTTCTTTGTTTCAAGGGAAGGTAGATAGGATGTGTTTATTGATGGAGTTCCGGTTAGAATGCCATGTCTCTAAGAATTCTCGTGCGTGTCTTTGTTTCGCCTGATCTAGGATGTGTGTGTTGTCCCAGTCAAAGTGGTGTCCTTCTTTGTCTGTATGTATTGAAACTAGTGAGAGTGGGTCGTGTCTTTTGATGGCCAGTTGGGGTTCATTTATCCAGGTGGCAGGTTTCCTGCTTGTTTGTCCGATGTAGTGTTTTGCTGGGCTGTGTTATATCTGTATCATTCACAAAGAGAGACATTTAGAACTTAATTAACCATTGGGCAACACTGAAGCTCATTCTAAAGGAGTTTCAAAGTTTCTAGGAGAAAAAGAAACTGGGAAAAGCCTCAATTGTTTTCTTGGTGACGCATTTGCAATGAAAATATTAGCCATTTTGTTTTGGTTGTGTTAAAGACAAGTCATGAAAGTTATTTTGTGTAGAAGCTCCAGGAAGAGCTCTGAGAGACATCATCAGAGAATGTTCTCAGTCTCGGGGAGGTCATGGACAAAGACATGCAGAAATGGATTGCTGTTCTGCCAAACCTACCCAGGTAATCTCCAAATGGTGTAACTGTAGTACTAGTGAAGCTCAGGAAATGTTCTCTTCTCTCAGATCCTGCTAACCTGCTGACTCCACAGATACAGGGAAACAACTATTGGTTTTCTGAAGTCATTGCATCTGTGAATCTAATATCAAGTTTTAACTGTTTTACTTTATAAGGAACATCTTCAAGAACAACGGGCCTGCAATTATCTTAGATCTCAGATGATATTACTTTCATTTTTTGAGTATCTTTTATCATAAACTATTTTTAATCTGTGCTTATGTACTTTTTGTCAATAACCTTAATATTTGTACTTGATTAACTACAGCAGTGCTTTTACATTAAACTAACTTTATCTTGTTTACTGTTAACTAAAGCTTTGATGAATCACTCAAAAACTAAAAGGGAGTTTTATGCAAACTTATCTGACTCTTGGTTGATGGACCACTCAGAGAACACATCTGGTGTGGTCATGACAAGAGATGCAACAGCATTCCAAGATTCCATCCATAATATGCAAATGAGACATTATAACATCAGCTGCCCCACCCCCCTTACCGTTCTGTGAGACTAGATGGTTCAGTCTCCAGTTTGTCCTCTACATCTCCTGATACTTTTCCCAAGTTGAAATAGCCATAATAAGCAAGAACATTTGATAGATCTGTGTGGGTCTTTCCCTTGACAGGTCTTTGTTCATGATGTTTTAGGTTTCATCATTCTGCAGTATGGCTCTTCCCTCACAATATCTCAAGACTCAGCTGGAGGATCTTAAAGGCATACAAGAAATGATCTGAAAGTTCTTTTTAAATGAACTGGATAACAGTATCTGTCTTCAATGCAATTCAATCTTAATTTTTCAGGACACTGACACTTATTATTGCACATTTTCATCAGTACTGTTCACAATGTCAGAGTAGATGTCTCTCTGCATTTCCGTGGCTTAGATTGAATGAGTTCAGCTCCTGATGTGTTGATCTGCCTGCTGATAGACTGCTTCAGTTCAATGCCCTTCTGTTTTGTGAACTTGTTAATGTTGCATAAACCTCTGAGTGTTGAGTGCTTTCGAGTCTCTTTGATGAGTGATTCTCTTTGTAGGTTTCCTGTTGTTAATGTATTGCGGTTGTGTGACCTCACATTTTCATAACTTGCTTGGGTTTCACTTTTATATTCTTTACAAGGCTGCTCACAGCCACGGGGGCAGTACATTAAAGAATAGTACATAAAACTTTCAGATCGTGAGAATAAGGCAACCGACTGACCTACATTTTCTTTGACTGTCCCATGATTTGAGTTTCTAATCCCACCTTCCAGGAGAGAGCACCATTTGTCCCAAATTCCTCCTGCCATTAATTGTGGTCACTGCTCGAGGTATCGTCTTACTACTGCCTGAGCGTCTTTAGTATCTGTGCAACTATACATGTGCAGACTAGAGCCAGAACACAGGGCACATATGCAGAGATAAGCTTGTAACAATCTCGAGCTGGACATTCACAAGCCTGCACAGACATGAGCACACACAGATGTGAGTACAAACAGACATGAGCACACACAGACATGAGCACACAGAGACATGAGTATTCACAGGCAGGAGCACACACAGACATGAGCACACACAGACATGAGCACACACAGACATGAGCACACACTGACATGAGCACACACAGACATGAGCACACACGGACATGAGCACACACGGAAATGAGTACACACAAATGTGAGCACGCACAGACGTGAGCACACACAGACATGAGCACACACAGACATGAGCACACACGGACATGAGCACACACACAGACATGAGCACGCACAGATGTGAGCACGCACAAATGTGAGCATGCACAGGCATGAGCACACACATGAACGCACAGACGTGAGCACACACAGACGTGAGCACACACAGACATGAGCACACACAGACATGAGCACACACGGACATGAGCATTCACAGGCATGAGCACACACTCACGAGCACACACAGACATGAGCACTCACATACATGAGCACACACGGAAATGAGCACACACAGACATGAGCACACAGACGTGAGCACACATGGACATAAGCACACAGGCATGAGCACACACAGGTATTAGCATACACAGGCATGAGCATTCACAGACATGAGCACACATGGACATGAGCACACTGGGACATGAGCACACAGACATGAGCACACACAGACATAAGCACACACGGAAATGAGCACACACAGATATGAGCACACAGACGTGAGCACACATGGACATGAGCACGCACAGGCATGAGCACACACAGACATGAGCACACACAGACATTAGCATTCACAGACATGAGCACACATGGACATGAGCACACACAGATGTGAGTACAAACAGACATGAGCACACACAGACATGAGCATTCACAGACATGAGCACACATGGACATGAGCATTCACAGACATGAGCACACATGGACATGAGCATGCACAGGCATGAGCACACACAGGCATGAGCACGCACAGACATGAGCACGCACAGACGTGAGCACACACAGACATGAGCACGCACACACGTGAGCACACACAGACGTGAGCACGCACAGACGTGAGCACGCACAGACGTGAGCACACACAGACATGAGCACACACAGACATGAGCATGCACAGACGTGAGCACACACAGACATGAGCACACACAGACATGAGCACGCACAGATGTGAGCACGCACAAATGTGAGCATGCACAGGCATGAGCACACACATGAGCGCACAGATGTGAGCACGCACAGACGTGAGCACACACAGACATGAGCACGCACAGACATGAGCACACACAGACGTGAGCACACACAGACATGAGCACACATAGACATGAGCATTCACAGGCATGAGCACACACAGACGTGAGCACACAGACATGAGCACACATGGACATGAGCATTCACAGGCATGAGCACACACTGACATGAGCACGCACAGATGTGAGCACGCACAGATGTGAGCACGCACAGACATGAGCAAACACAGACGTGAGCACACACAGACGTGAGCACACATGGACATGAGCATTCACAGGCATGAGCACACACTGACATGAGCACACATGGACATGAGCATTCACAGGCATGAGCACACACTGACGAGCACACACAGACATGAGCACACACAGACATGAGCACACACGGAAATGAGCATTCACAGACATGAGCACACAGACGTGAGCACACATGGACATGAGCAAGCACAGGCATGAGTGCACACAGGTATTAGCACACACAGACATGAGCACACACAGATATGAGCATTCACAGACATGAGCACGTACAGACATGAGTACACATGGACATGAGCATTCACAGACATGAGCATGCACAAGCATGATCACACATAGACATGAGCACGCACAGGCATGAGCACACATGTACATTAGCACAAACAGGCATGAGCACACACGGACATGAACACACATGGACGTGGGCATGCACAGATGTGAGCACTCACAGACATGAGCACGCACAGACATGGGCAACACAGACATGAGCACACACAGACATGAGCACACACAGACATGAGCATGCACAGGCATTAGCACACACAGACATGAGCACATAGAGACATGAGTACACACAGACATTAGCACACACAGGATTGAGCACATACAGCCATGAGCACACACACACATGAGCGCACATGAACGTGAGCATGCACAGATGTGAGCCCACACAGACATGAGCACGCACAGACATGAACACACACAGACTTGAGCACACGCACGTGAGCACGCACAGGCATGAGCACACAGACATGAGCACACATGGACATGAGCACGCACAGACATGAGCACACACACACATGAGCACGCACAGACATGAGCACACATGGACATGAGCACACAGACATGTGTGCTCATGTGTGTGGGCGGCACGGTGTTTGTGGGCAGCACGGTGTTTGTGGGTGGCACAGTGGTTAGCACTGTTGCCTCACAGCGCCAGAGACCAGGGTTCAATTCCCGACTCAGGCGACTGACTGTGTGGAGTTTGCACATTCTCCCCGTGTCTGTGTGGGTTTCCTCTGGGTGCTCCGGTTTCCTCCCACAGTCCAAAGATGTGTGGGGCAGGTGAATTGGTCATGCTAAATTGCCCGTAGTGTTAGGTTAAAGGGGTTAATGTAGGGGTATCAGTGGGTTGCGCTTCGGTGGGTCAGCGTGGACTTGTTGGGCCGAAGGGCCTGTTTCCACACTGTAAGTAATCTAATCTAATCACATGGGCACGCACAGACATGAGCACATACACGTGGGTATGCACAGACATGAGCACACATGGACATGAGCACACTCACGTGAGCATGCACAGACATGAGCACACACGGACATGAGCACATACACGTGAGCACGCACAGACATGAGCATACATAGACATGAGCACACATGGACATAAGCATGCACAGACACGAGCACACACAGACATAAGCACACACGTGAGCATACACAGACATGAGCATGCACATGTGAGCACGCACAGACATGAGCACACAGACATGAGCACACACAGTCACGAGCACATACACATGAGCACGCACAGACATGAGCACACATAGGCATGAGCACACATGGACGTGAGCACGCACAGACATGAGCACACTCAGACATGACCACGCACAGACATGAGCATGCACATGTGAGCACGCACAGACATGAGCATGCACAGATGCGAACATGCACAGCTATGGGACAGCAGGAACACTGGCTGACACTCCCCTTCAGCAGATGAGGGAGTGGGGTGGGTGTGTTTGGCGGAGGTACCTGCTCTGGGCCTCAGTCTATTGGATGATGCCAAAGTAAGCCCCATAGTTTGGGCTGGGTGTGGTTCTAGGGAGGGGAAGGGAGGATGGTATGTGGTGATTATCTTGACCAGCCTTTAGTTTGCGAGTGGGGATAGTGGTCTCAGAGCAGGCTCGAGAGACTTACACTAGTCATATGGGGGACAGTGTTTCAGTACACTTGAGCTCGTGTTGGGAGAGTGGATTCTGCATAAGTATATGTGGGGAGGGTAGTTGGACAAACAGCAGTGTGTACATGCCTCTGAGTTGGGGAGTGGCAATGAAAATCTCAGAGCAACTTGGCCCTTTGAGGGAGCAGTAAATAAAGCATTAGCAGAGCCAAGGAGATAGACTGTAAATGTACAATTTTATATATAGAATGTTCTGATGGATACAGTCTTGTTACTGAGTAACACATTTAGACCATGTTGACCATAATAATATGGTGCCAGCTCTCTAGCACTGTCTCTGTCAACTCCGATTCTCAGGCCTTGTCAGAACTTCACTGACTTCTTCAGCATTCCACCCCAACTCACCTGGCCCCTTTCAGCATATCACCCCACTCCTGTGGTCTGTGACACCACCACCTCCACCCCCACCCTCTGCCTGCTCCCCCAGCAAAGTCTACCTTTTGTTGCCCCAGAGTTAGTCACCCTGGTTAAGGCACAGCCATAAGAAATCACCAAAAGAAGTCCTCCAGCACTGCAGAATGTTTTGCACAAATTACATGGCAGTAGATTTTGCAGATAGTATGTTACGGAACCAATTTTAGTTGAGGGCAAAAGAATTGCTGCAAGTATCAGGATAATACTGGTTTATGGCACCTATTTCCAAGGTACTGATGCCTGGCTCAAATCCTAAAATCTTTAGGAAGTGTGTGCATACTTCTGACCAGGGCTGAACTACCTGTCATGTTAGGTAAGAACAAGAGGTGTCCCTTATCAATGTTTGCCAATAGTTGGATATTTTCATCTGTAAAGAAGAAGCTTACTGTTTGCTTCTGGTTTCTGCTTTGTGTTGAAACATCTTTGCCATTGATCTCATGCAGTATTCCAACTGAGCTCACTGCAAGCATCAGGGGCAACATCTAATCATTTGTCAAAATATTCTGCAACTTCCTCCTGTTAACATTGACCATGCTTTTGTTATTGGGATGGGACCATTCGCCACAGCAGATTCGCCAGTGACGATTAGCCACTGCCCTTTGACCACCGAGGACGCTTAGCCACCGCCCATTGGCCACTGAAGACGATTCGCCACTGCAAATCAGTCGTATATTTTGAATATTGGTGGTAGCATTTACTTGTTTTAATAACCATTTATTTTTGTTAATAGAATTTAAAAAAAATTTTTTTTAAAAAGTATGCATAGACATATTGCTGCAGTTGGAGCAACTCGCCATTATGCTTTAAACGCAAAAATGATAATTGCTTTGGCTTTTGTGCCACTTACTGACCTTGATACCTCTGTGGAAGCACTCGCAGATTTTTTTGCCTCAAGAACTATAACCAAAACTAGAATGGAACATCTTAGAAGAATAGCGCATAACTATCAAATGAACTGAAATTTCATTGTTTAATATTAATGTGAGATTTTACTGCCATTATAAAGATTTTAAAAATATATTTCCTTTCTCTAGTTAAAGTTTGTAACTCATTTTTATATATAAACCAATAAAATGTATTTATTTTACCTGTTTTTTTAAATCAATATGTAGTATGTAGTTGTATAAATAAAGGGGACTGAGAAGTATGAAAGAACAGGTGGAGGGAAAACAAGGATGCAATTCCTGACCACAAACCTTTTATCTTGTTGTCAAAATGCTTGGTCACGACTCAGCAAGATGGCGGCGATTCTGTAAAACTGCTGTGGACAGCTCTGCCTAACAGCCAAGGCATACTGGTGTTTTTTGCCATCCCTGGCCAACTCATGGAGTGTAATTATTAGTTTAAAACCTTACAGAGCACATATTTGTTAATATTTGGGAGTGGGAAGGATGCCAAAGGGCAAAGGATTTAGCAAAAAGCAGCAGGGAGGACACTCCCCTGCAGCACTAGGCATACCAGAGACTGCAGCAGCAGCAGCCTCTCCTGAAACCTCCAGGGACCTGAGCAGGAATTGGCTGCGGCGATGGACAGACTTACCTTGAAAGTTGGGGCTGCGATTGAGGAGATCCGCGGGGAGATTCGTGCCCAGGTCCAACCTATCTCATCCATGCTGCAGAAGCACGAGCAGGAGATCCAGGACCTCGGGGAGAAGCTGGAGGAGGTGGAGGGTCGAACTAAGGCCTCAGAAGCTGCGATGGAGTCCTCATCCAGTCGAATCCAGGTGCTGGAGTGAGAGGTGCGGGCCTTGTGAGACCATCTCGATGACCTCAAAAATCAAGGTTGGAGAATAAATCTCCGATTTGTTGGGCTTCCTGCAGATGAGGAAGGTGAGCAGCCAGTCAGCTTCTTTGAAAGCTGGCTGCTGAAGTGCTTGGGCCTTCACATCGAGTCCAGCAGGCTGCAGATTGAAAGGGCTTATCTGGTTACAGTGCATAGGTCAGGCCCAGTGCAGTGCCGCTGCTCGGTCTTAGTGCACTTCCATTCATATGAGGACAAGCAAAAAGTCATAGAAGCTTCCAGATCCCTGGCAAAAGATCCACAGGCACTGCTGTACAAGGGGTCAAAAATCATGTTTTTCCAGGGTTTCTCTGAAGCTGTAATTCGAAAGAGGAAGTCCTTCGATGAAGTTAAAAAGCGGCTGAGGAACCTGGGCATCCAGTACTCCATGAGATACCCCGTAGTGCTCCATTTCAGCCACGAGGACTCCGTTTACACATTTGACTCAGTGGATAAAGCTAAAAACTTTGTAGACACTTTAAAATAGATGGATTGGCCTGAAGAATATGGTTAATGTTTGTTCTCTTTTCTATCTTTCCCCATGTTTTCCCTTCCTTTTTTTAAATTCCTTTCTTTCTCCCTAATAATTTCCTTTTTGGAAAAGGGGGAAAAGACCTTGGAATAAGTTATTCCTTTTTTTTCATAACTGGATTTTCTGATGGGAAATTTTGTGGATGTTCTTTGTTGTCTCTCCCCTTTTTTTGTTTGTTCTGTTTCTCTTTTAGTCACAAATAGGGGTGACATGAAGCCTGGGATGGGTGGAGTGCTCATCCTGACTTGGTCTTTTTTCTGTTGATTTAAGGATTATCTCCTTGTTTTTCTTTCTGGCCTAAGGCTGGGGCACAGTCCGGGTTTGAGGAGCTATGAAGGAGAGGATGGGTAGGGTGAGTGCCCCCTATGGGCAGGGGGGAGAGTCTTCCATTCAAAGTTTTATAGTTGTCTTGTTTTGTCGTTTTTTTTGGTAGTAATCGTTTTTTATAGTTATGATAGAGTAGTTTTTGTATATATAGTTCTTCGACTCTATGAGTCTTTATTTACTTACGCTCGGCACTTTGTAAGCAGGGTTCTCCCTCCCAGGGGTTCAAGGGTCTCTGAAAGGGGATATGGCTGAGTGTCTTATTAAATGATGCATCTGGAACATTAAGGGAAGTCATTCACCTGTTAAAAGGAAAAAAGTTCTTTCTAGCCTTGGGGAAAGGGTTGATATCGCTTTGTTGCAGGAAACCCATCTTGATGATGGGGAACACCTGAAGTTACAACATTGGGGTTATGACCGAGTATTCTTTTCATCCTTTACTACTAAAAGTAGGGGAGTGGCGGTACTTATCCAGAAAAATCTTCCGTTCACATTATTAGAGCAGGTAAAGATGAGCAGGGACGGTTTGTGACACTTAAAACCCTGATACATGGGGAGGAATACGGTATTTTAAATATCTACTGTCCTCTGGTGCATCCCCTCAAATTTTTGATTTGTGCTTTCTCTAAGCTGAGTGCTTTTGGAACATGGCACATTATTATGGGGGGGATTTTAATTGTCTTTTGGATCTGACAGTGGCCAGGGTGCCTTGTGGGCCCCCAACTATTTTTTCTCAGGCCAAACATATGCGAGGAGTTGGGGCTGGTGGATATTTGGCGATGTCTTCACCCTACCGGCAGGGACTTCAGCTTTTTTTCAAACCCACGTAAACGTCACACGAGGACTGACTCTTTCTGGCTCCCTCGGCCCTTCTGGATTTGATATGGGTTGTAAAATTGGGAATATAGCTATCTCTGATCATGCAGCAGTGTATTTGAAGGTTAAGGCCAAGAGTGAGGGGCTAGGTCTGCAGCACTGGCATTTGGACCCTTTTCTCCTCAAGGATTCCAAATTTGTGGAATACTTTTTAAAGGAGCTTCAGGAATTCTTGACTACCAACTCAGGCACAACTAGAAGTTCATCTATGCTATGGGAGACTGCTAAGGCCTTTGCTAGGGGATTAGCTATTTCCTATTCAGCAAGCCGGAAACGACAGAAGGAGGAACAGCAGAATCTACTTGAGACGTGGTTGAAAGCCGCCAAGGCGGCACATTTTGAGCCACCTTCGGTGACTAAGCTACAGCAGATCACGGCCCTCTAGGCTGCCTTGAATTCAATACTGACACAAAACGCAAAGAAAGAACTTGCTTTTGATAGACAAAGGCTGTTCGAATATGTGGATAGGCCAGGGAAGTATTTAGCGAATCTGACTAGGAAAAAGCATGCTCCCCAATCCATTACAGCAATCAGAGACAACGCCAGGGTCCTTACATATGATGCCAAAAAGATTAATGAGGCTTTTCAGAGCTTTTACTCTGAATTGTATCGGTCTGAAGGTTGCGAGGACAGGAGGGCTAAGAACCTGGGCCTACAGGAGTAACCTTAGAACAGGCCTCTCTCCTTAATCCCTCCTTGACAGTTCAGGAAATACAGGAAACAGCAAGGCAACTTCAGAGTGGAAAGCGTCTAGCCCTGATGGTGTTCCGGGTGAGTTTTATAAGGAGTTTATGGGGATTCTGTCAGGGCCAATGTTGGAGATGTACAATCACTCCTATATGCATGAATGCTTACCACCATCTTTGAGAGAAGCTAATATTTCCCTAATTCTTAAGAAGGGGAAGGTTCCTGAGGATTGTGCCTCATACAGGCCCATCTCTC
Source organism: Chiloscyllium plagiosum (assembly GCF_004010195.1). Taxonomy (NCBI): domain Eukaryota; kingdom Metazoa; phylum Chordata; class Chondrichthyes; order Orectolobiformes; family Hemiscylliidae; genus Chiloscyllium; species Chiloscyllium plagiosum. The sequence continues at coordinate 32,354,964 of NC_057723.1, forward strand.
TATTAAATTCAGATTTCAAGATTCTGTCCAAGATCCTGGCGCTAAGATTGGAAAGGGTGTTGCCCCATATTATTAAAGAGGACCAGACAGGCTTTATAAGGGACTGTAGTTCCTCTAATAATATTAGAAGGTTGCTGAATATGATCCATGCTTGTCAGCAATGATCGCTTCAGAGGTTGGTGATCTCCTTAGATGCAGAGAAAGCATTTGACTGGGTGGAATGGCCATATCTTTTTTACGTCTTAGAACAGTCTGGGTGAAGTCTTTGCTAGGTGGGTAGAGGTTTTATATCGCCACCCTTTGGCCACAGTCATCACCAACGGGGTGAAATCTGGGAACTTTAGGATTGGTAGGGGTAGTCGGCAAGGCTGCCCCCTCTCACCGTTGTTGTTTACGTTGGTGATAAAGCCGCTGGCAGAGGCCATTCGTCAGAACATCCACATAACCGCTGCAGAAGTGGGATCGAGGCCACACAAGATTACACTGTATGCGGATGATGTCCTTCTGTTTTTATTGAACCCGATGATGTCCGTACCCCATTTGATACAATGTATCAATTCATTTGGGGCTATTTCAGGATATAAGATCAACTTTGCAAAATCGGAGGCTATGCCTTTGGGGAACCTTAAGGATGTACCAGAAGTTGAAGTTTCCTTTTAAGTGGTCACGGGCAGGTTCCGATACCTAGGCATTTTTATTACCCTCAAGTTTGATCTGCTATTTAGGACTAACTTTGCTCACTTGCTTGACAATATTAGGCGAGATCTCCAGAGATGGGAGGCTCTTCCCATTTCATGGCTGGGCCGAATATCTCTCATTAAGATGAATGTTCTTCCTTGTTTGCTTTATCCCATGCATATGCTCCCTATAATGTTTCCCAGGTCAAGCGGAAGCTTATGGGGTGGTTTAGTTCCTTTGTCTGGCATCGTGGGCGGCCCTTCATCAAACTTACTAAATTGCAGTTGCCTCATGGAGGGGGAGGAGTTCATTTCCCAGACATCAGAAGGTATCAATTGAGTTCCCTGCTGTCCTTTGTCTGTGATTGGGTAGGTAATGATCCAAACAATATCTCTCATTAAGATGAATGTTCTTCCTTGTTTGCTTTATCCCATGCATATGCTCCCTATAATGTTTCCCGGGTCAAGCAGAAGCTTATGGGTGGTTTGGTTCCTTTGTCTGGCATCGTGGGCGGCCCTTCATCAAACTTACTAAATTGCAGTTGCCTCATGGAGGGGGAGGAGTTGATTTCCCAGACATCAGAAGGTGGTCAATTGAGTTTCCTGCTGTCCTTTGTCTGTGATTGGGTAGGTAATGATCCAAACTCAATATGGCTGGATATCGAGGCCTCCCAGGCAAAGTGCCCTCTTATTAAACTGTTGTTCATGGATAAGATGAGGACAGTTATGGACCATTGCTGGAACCCCATTGTCATTAGTACAGTCAAGGCATGGAGGGTGATGCTTCAGAGTGAGGGTTGTTTAACCAAGACTTCGCCACTTTCACCTATAGTTGGAATGCCAGGGTTCTGACCAGGGATGATGGACTCAGGGTTCAAACTATGGGCAGCGAGAGGAGTTTCTAGTTTGGGAGACTTGTTTGAGGAGGAGGGTATGATGTCTTTTGAGCAACTGAGCCGCAAATACGGGTTGCCCAGCAGAGACCTTTTCGGTTTTTTTCAGGTTAGGGATTTCATCCAGAAGAAGACCATGCTTCTCACTAAGCCCTATAAGCCTGATACAGAGAGGTTGTTGCTACATTCCACAAGCATCCTTTCGGTTAGTGCCCTCTATCACTTGCTGCATTGCAGGGCCTGGCAGGATATTAACCAGTTATGTGAGGTCTGGGAGCAAGAGCTGGGAGTGGTGATCTCTTCTGAAACATGGGAGAACATATGGGAGAATACTCAAAAGATCTCAATCAGTAATAGGACATGCGCTATGCAGTTAAACGTTCTGCACAGGGCTCATCTGGCACCAGACCGTCTGGCGAAGTTTAAAAAAGAGGCATCTTCAGTGTGCCCCAAATGTAAAATAAGTGTAGATACTCTTACCCATTGCTTCTGGATATGCCACAGGCTCCGTGTTTATTGGAGGGCTGTGGTGGGAGAGATAGGGAGGGTATTGAGGACTGAAGTCAAAGTAGACCCGATATCTCTCTTCTTAGGTCTACCGACTTTACCATCTTTAGACGGGCATGGGAAGAAACTATTTAATATTCTTGCATACTGTGCACGGAAGAATATTCTGATGAACTGGGTGTCTGAGAACCCGCCGGGCTTGCTGGGATGGCAGAAATTAATTATGGAGCACATTCCCTTGGATTTTTTTTACAGAGTGCACCACACAACAGGCAATTTTTATAAGACATGGGAGCCCTACTTGAGTTATTTGGATATAGATTTGTCAGTTATCTTAACTAAGATGTTTGTTTAACCAGGATGGTTAGGTTTGTCAAGCCCTGGGCCCTGGACGGGGTCTCCCGAGTTAATACGGGTATGTATACCCTTTGTTTGGGAGCTTTGCGCCGAGCATAGCTGTTCTGTATTTTGTGGTTTTTTTTGCTTTTTTTTTGGTGTTGCTTTGCGTAGTGTTAGGGTTTACTTTGTATTATATGGTAGGTTAGTAGTTAGTGGATAGTAGTTGTATTGTAATTTGTATTTTTTTTCTTTTTATTATACTGATATTTGTTATTGATTGTTTCTTTCAACAATTTTATATGTTTGTAAAGTTAACAAAAATTGCTAATAAATATATTTTCAAAAAAAATGCTTGGTCACATTTATGTATTAGGTATTTTGCAAAATATGTGCTCGTTAGACTTGTTTATCAACTTGATTTTCTAATTTTTTTTGCTCATATGTTTTGAAAATGTGAGCTGATGTGACAGTGAAGTCAATAGTGCAGGGAACCTGGTGGCAGAGTTAACCAGTGAGATTTCGGGAATAACAGACAAAGGTTAAGAAGGAAGCTGAATTAGACTATTTAAATTCAATCAGATACAGAACAAAAAAGGAAAGGAAGTGCACTAAGACTAAAGGTAAAAAAGAAAGATAAGTAGCAAACAAATTACATTTTAGAGTTAGATCACATTCTCCCCGTGTCTGCGTGCGTTTCCTCCGGGTGCTCCGGTATCCTCCCACAATCCAAAAATGTGCAGATTAGGTGAACTGGCCATGCTAAATTGCCCGTAGTGTTAGGTGAAGGGGTAAATGTAAGGGAATGGGTCTGGGTGGGTTGTGCTTCGGTGGGTCCGTGGGGACTTGTTGGGCCGAAGGGCCTGTTTCCACACTGTAAGTAATCTAATCTAATCTTTGAAATCTAATACAGTGCATTTGCTGAAGGCATGAAATTCCAAATCTTTAATGCTTCACATTCTTTGCAAAAGAGTTTGATTGGCAGCGTTTACAAATTATTGTGCCTTTAAAAGGGTGTAAACATATTTAATTTTTTGACTTAACTGATATGAAATGTTCAATGTGCAATCTATGTAAACCGTAGGTTGAGGTGGAGTTTAACAAGTGAGGAATTGCAATTTAAGAATTATCTCTTCCAAGTAGTTGGCCAATTTCTGCATTGATAACAATTGGCAAAATCTTGTGGAGGTGATGGGGTTCATGATGCCAACTGGAGAGCCAGCAAGACCCATGTTACACAAAGGCCTGAGTGTCGTTTTCCATTTGCATAATTAAAAGGGCAGCATCAAGCCTTTCCGTGTCCAAGGGTAGAAAAGTTGGCAGCTCTTTTGTAGCCAACAATGTCAGTGTTAGAAATACGGGTCACTTTAAGGCTCAATCAGATCAGCTCTAGAATTGATTTGGACTTTGTATTTAAATTTCCTTGATGGTTGGAAACAGAGATTGGTGGTAGATGGTTGTTGTTGAGACTAGAAACCTGTAACCAGTGGTGTGCCATAAGGATCGGTGCTCGGTCCACTGTTGTTCATCACTTATATAAATGATGTGAATGAGAAAATAGCAGGGTAGTAAGGTTTGCGGATGATACCAAAATTGATGGTATTGTGGACAGTGAAGAAGGTAATCAAAAAGTGCAACAAGATCTTGATCAACTGGGCCAGTGGGCTGAGGAATGGCAGATGGAGTTTCATGTAGATAAATGTGTTAGATGTTGCATTTTGCTGAGACAAAATAGGGTAAGACATAAACAATTAATGGAAGGTCCCTGGGGAGTGTTGTCAAACAGAGAGATCTAGGGGTGCAGGTACATAGTTCCTTGAAAGTGGCGTCACAGATAGATAGGGTGGTGATGAAGGCATTTGGCATGTTTGTCTTCAATGATCGTAGTATTGAGTACAAGAGTTGGGATGTCATGTTGTGGCTGTACAAGACATTGGTAAGGCCACATTTGGAGTACAACATACAATTCTGGTTGTCCTGCTGTAGGGAGGATGTTATTAAATTGGAAAGGGTGCAAAAAAGATTGACAAGGATGTTAGTGAGACTGGAAGGGTTGAGTTATAAAGGCGCAGTTGGATAGACTGGGACTTTTGCTCCTGGGGAGTAGGAGGCTAAGGGGTGACCTTATAGAGGTTTATAAAATCATGATGAGCAAAGATAAAGTAAATAGCTAATAGTAAATAGAAAATGTCTTTTCACCAGGGTAGGGGAGAGACTAAAGCTAGAGGGCATAGGTTTAAGGTGAAAGAGGCAAGATTTAAAAGGGACCTGAGGGTCAACTTCTTCACATAGACTGGTGCGTTCATGGAACAAGCTGCCGGAGGAAATGGTAGAGGCAGGTACAATTACAGCATTTAAAAGACATTTGGACAGGTATATGGGTGGGAAACGTTTAGAGGGATTTGGGCCAAGTACAGGCAAATGGAACTAGTTTGGTTTAGGAAATCTGGTCAGCATGAACGAGTTGGGTTGAAGGGCTTGTTTCCATGCTGTATGACTCTATGACTCTCTGACTTTAAGCACTGCATTCTTCGAGGGTCTTGTGATACTGTGGTAGTATCCCTATCTCTAAATGAGAAAATCTGAATTCAAGTCCCATCTACTTCAGAGATGGGTAACGGCTTTGAACAGCTTGATTTGGAAATATGAAAAAGAGCTGGGCTTTTGTGGGTTCTTGTGGTGAAGTGGTAGCAGTTCTGCCTCTAGCCCAGAAGCCCTAGGTTCTAGATTGAAAAAAGAAGTGCCGATTTCTTTGTTCAAGGATGCAGTTGGAGAGATGTAGGAAGTCAGGGGATCTCCTCATGGACCTGCTTCTGAATCTGGCCAAAGTAACCAAGACCAGATCCTGGCAGTGGGCTGGGGTCATCATTGCAGCTGTTTTCGTTTTTCATGTGCTTGTGAATCATTAGAGAGGCATCACACAGTGTCCTCCAACACTCTTGAGGCATTTAGAGAGAGAGGGCAACACAGGAGTGCATTTTCTCTTTCTCCAACACGACTATAACTTAGTGCCCTCCCTCTTTCCCTAACCTACCTTCCTTCCTGGAGTATTTGTTCCAGTAACTGGATGTTTGGTTCATTTGTTATTGAATGATTTAGTGATGAGTTTTCAAAAGACAAAAAAGAGCTGAGTTCTTTTGAATTAGGTCTTGATTCTGGACATGGAAAAGATCAAAAAGGGAAAAGTGGAAACTATAGATTTAAAATAAAACATTTGTAAACCTCTGAAGTCTTTTACTGCCTAACTCAACATATGGATATTGGTATATGCAGCAAGCAGCACCACTGAAGAAGGGGTCATAACTACCATTCAAGACCGCACATAGAGGAGGGACCCTGGCACAGCTGAGTGTAGTCTCCATGGTTGTCCATAGACTTTTCTCTTTCAGACATCATTGGGATGGTGGTTACAAGGAGGCCATCCACCCAAATATATGTGACTTCACCCTCAAACTCACCACAGGGCACAAGGTGCTGTCTAATGTGTGTGATTCAGACAACATTTTTTAATCAGACTCTGGCTTGGTTTACTCTCTTTGCTGTAAATTGTTTATTTCTATCTGGTTGATCCAATCAGCGAATATAGCAAAATTATATCCATTGTTACTCCGAGTTCAGTAGCAGTTGGAGTTTTACAGAGGATAAGAATGAGATAGAATGGTGTACATTTGGATTACTCTTTAGCATTCTTCTCATTTTCTGTGGCAATTAGATCAACACACAGGACGTGGGTCCAAACATACTGCATACATGCAATACTTTAAAGATGACCAAGAACTCAAAATCCATATGGTTTAGGATCCCTGCATGTAATTGAAATTGGCATGAGTTCAAAGTTCTTGTTGCAAAAGATTAGACATCCTGAAGTGTTTAGCCAGGAGCTTCAATCTGGTTGTAATTTACCACAAAAACAAAACACACACTGCTATTTTCACTCAATTTTTAACTGTGTGTTTATAGATAAGAAAAGATATTCAATTTCTGATGAAGTGACCCTCTGATTAGAACTTTTCAGTTCTGAAGTGATTGCTGTGAAACATAAATGGGACTGTAACTCTTTGCAAGTGTAATGTGTCAAATGAGAGGGTTACTGTGACACAGCACAAAGGTGAGGATGTTAGAGTAACAGCTTGAATTCTATTCTTCATATGATGAAAAAAGGAAATAAAACATCAAATGAATTTAATGCAATGTTGAAAATTTAATCAGTCTTTCGTTCAACGATTTTTCCTCGATTTCTTTATTGAGGTTGCAGATTGGAATCAGGGGAGCTGCGTTGGTTGCATTTCTGGGTACTGATGGGATTGTCTACAAACTGGATAATTAGTGGGTAGGGAATGTGCTCATCCACCAAAGCCCTACCCCATTCCCATTCCTAACACGCATCCTACAAATTGGCCCAGAGGCTGGAATATGCCAGCAAACCAGTGCTGGGAAATTATGTGCCCATCAACTTCTGTTCCTACACCCCTGGACTTTCAATTTTTTGGCATTTGATCTTCCTAGATTTATAAAGGACGAGTAAATATCCTTGCGTGTCACACAGAATAGATACAGTGGCTCACTGATCATTCTTTTCCCCTGATTTCTTCCTTCCATCAATGAGAAAATCCTGTCCTCTGTGTGATGGCGATAACATAGCTGAAATCATTAAGCTGGTAATTATGGGATAGCAAATCACTATAGTGATTTTCATCATTGCTGGAGAAGGTTATTCAGTTTTACAGATGAACATTTTACCATGTTTCCATGCATACATATTAATTGGATCAAAACTACCACTTAAATTGTATTCAAGAGAGAGCTGCATCTATTCATCACTTTACTTCTGATTACTGGTAACAATAATTTCTGATATGCTAGTGACACTAACTTAGATTGATATTGTACCTTTACATAAGAGAAGCAACTTGTGGTGCTAAGGATGAAATAGTAGTTCAACTAAAGAAGACGCAAGGATGCAAACCAGAAGTTTGGGAGAAGATTTGGAACTTAGCATTATAGAATGATTGAATGGTTACTCAGAGAAGGAGAATCTCTCTGCCAGAGCAAGTGAACTAATCCCACTCCCCCGACCTTTCCCAGTAGCCCTGCAGGACCGCACTCAAGTCCCTTCGGAAGTCCAAATGTACCGCTGCCATCATACTCGCAGTTAATGCAAAGCAGATCCTAACCACTCTGTGTGTAAAAGAAAGGTTTTCTTCATGTGCTTGTTTTTGTGATAATCCATTTAGATCTGTATCCATTAATTCTACACACTTCTGGCAATAGTGGCAGTTTCTCCTTATCTACTCTGCCTGGACCCCTATAAAATTGAGTCTCATAATTTCACTTCCTGAAGGAAATTAATCACAGGTTCTCTAATGTAGTTACATAACAGAAGCCTCTAAGCAATTGGAGGCATTTTTGTAAATCTTTTCTACTTTGACAGCTTTTCTATGATAACTTTCCCATCCTTCTGAACAGAAGGTGTCTAGAATTGTCATAATGCTCTGGTGTGAAGTGTTATGCTAAGTTTCTTGAAGAATTACTTGCTTTTTTTCTCTTTTTTTGCAAAGCAATATAGATTTTTAAACACTTGCCTAACTTGCCCTGCTACCGACAATTAATACACACACCCAGGTCTCCCAAATAAAATTGTGCCCTTTTGTTTTATGTTGTCCGTTCGTATGCTTTTTACCAAAATGAATCACAGCACTCTTCTCTGAAGCAAACTAGAAGAGGTGCAGAGGAACAGTTGTTCATGTTCACTCCGTCCCACTTCATTTATCAACAACAAGCATAGTTACTCTACCAGTCACATCATTGCTGTACACTCACTGCCTACCACAGCTCTCCACTCTTTCATCGTGCTCGTCACTTCCTGCTCATGGGCCCTGTCTGAACCCTCACCCACTCCTTCCTGAACACTCACCCGCTCTTCCTAAACCCTCACCCTTTCCTTCCTGAACCCTCACGATCTCCTTCCTGACCGCTCACCCTCTCCTTCCTGATCCCTCACCCTCTCCTTCCGGAACACTCACCCCCTCCTTCCTGATGCTTCATCCTCTCCTTCCTGATCCCTCACCCTCTCCTTCC
>NC_057723.1:32364324-32366963 GCF_004010195.1 Chiloscyllium plagiosum
AACCCTCATACTCACCTTCCTGAACCTTCACCCTCTCCTTCCTGCACCCTCACACACTCCTTCTTGAACCCTCACCCTCTCCTTACTGAATCCTCACCCTCTCCCTCCTGAACACTCATCCTCTCCTTCCTGACAACTCACCCTCTCCTTCCTGAATCCTCACCCTCTCCTTCCTGACCCCTCACCATCTCCTTCCTGACCCCTCACTCTCTCTTTCCTAACCCATCGCCACTCCATCCTGAACCCTCACACACTCCTTCCTGAACCGTCACCCTCTCCTTCCTGACCCATCACACTCTCCTTCCTGACCCCTCACCCTCTCCTTCCTGAATCCTCCCCCACTCATTCCTGACCCCTCACCCTCTCCTTCCTGACCCCTCACTCTCTCTTTCCTGAATCCTCACCCTCTCCTCCCTGAATCCTCACCCTGTCTTTCCTCAACCTTCAGCCTCTCCTTCCTGAATCCTCACCCTCTCCTTCCTGAACTCTCACCCACTCCTTCCTCAACCCTCACCCTCTCCTTCCTGAACCCTCAGCCTCTACTTCCTGACCACTCACCGTCTCCTTCCTGAACCGGCACCCTCTCCTTCCTGAACACAATCACACACTCCTTCCTGACTCCTTATCCTCTCCTTTGACCCCCCACTCTCTCCTCCCTGACCCCTCACCCTCTCCTTCCTGACCCCTTGCCCTCTCCTTCCTGATCCCTCACCCTCTCCTTCCTGAACACTCATCCTCTCCTTCCTGACACCTCACCATCTCCTTCCTGAATCCTCACACACTCCTTCCTGACCCCTCACACACTCTTTGCTGACCCGTCACCCTCTCCTTCGTGAATCCTCACCCTCTCCTTCCTGAACCCTCACCCTCTCCTTCCTGAACCCTCATACTCTCCTTCCTGAACCCTGACACATTTTCCTGACCTATCACCCTCTCTTTCCTGACCCCTCACCCGCTCCTTCCTGAATCCTCACCCTCTACTTCCTGAACTCTCACCCTCTCCTTCCTGACTCCTCACCCTCTCCTTCCTGATCCCTCACCCTCTCCTTCCTGAATACTCACCCTCTCCTTCCTGAACCCTGACCCTATCCTTCCTGACCCCTCACCCTCTCCTTCCTGAATCCTCACCCACTCATTCCTGACTCCTCACCCTCTCCTTCCTGTCCCCTCGCCCTCTCCTTCCTGAACCCTCACCCTCTCCTTCCTGAACCCTCACACACACCTTCGTGACCGCTCACCCTCTCCTTCCTGAACCCGCGCCCACTCCTTCCTGAACCTTCACCCTCTCCTTCCTGACCCCTCATCCTCTCCATCCTGACACCTCACACTCTCAATCCTGACCCCTCACCCTCTCCTTCCTGACCCCTCACCCTCTCCTTCCTGAACCCTGACACACTCCTTCCTGACCCATCACCCTCTCTTTCCTGACCCCTCATCTGCTCCTTCCTGAATCCTCACCCTCTACTTCCTGAAATCTCACCCTCTCCTTCCTGACCCCTCACCATCTCCTTCCTGATCCCTCACCCTCTCCTTCCTGAAACCTGACCCTCTCCTTCCTGACCGCTCACCCTCTCCTTCCTGACCCCTCATCTTCTCCTTCCTGAACTTTCACCCTCTCCTTCCTGACCCATCACCCTCTCCTTCCTGACCCATCACCCTCTCCTTCCTGAACCTTGACACACTCCTTCCTGGCCCATCACCCTTCTTCCTGAACCTTCACCCACTCCTTCCTGACCCCTCACCCTCTCCTTCATGACCTCTCACCCTCTCCTTCCTGAATCCTCACACTCTCAATCCGGACCCCTCACCCTCTCCTTCCTGACCCCTCACCCTCTCCTTTCTGAACTCTCACACTATCCTTCCTGATCCCTCACCCTCTCCTTCCTGAACCCTGACACACTTTCCTGACCTATCACCCTCTCTTTCCTGACCCCTCACCCGCTCCTTCCTGAATCCTCACCCTCTACTTCCTGAACTCTCACCCTCTCCTTCCTGACCCCTCACCCTCTCCTTCCTGATCCTTCACCCTCTCCTTCCTGAACACTCACCCTCTCCTTCCTGAACACTCACCCTCTCCTTCCTGAACCCTGACCCTATCCTTCCTGACCCCTCACCCTCTCCTTCCTGAATCCTAACCCACTCATTCCTGACTCCTCACCCTCTCCTTCCTGTCCCCTCACCCTCTCCTTCCTGAACCCTCACCCTCTCCTTCCTGAATCCTCACCCTCTCCTTCCTGAACTCTCACCCACTCCTTCCTCAACCATAACCCTCTCCTTCCTGAACCCTCAGCCTCTCCTTCATGACCGCTCACCCTCTCCTTCCTGAACCCTCACCGTCTCCTTCCGGAAGACTCACCCTCTACTTCCTGATCCCTCACCCTCTCCTTCCTGATCCCTCACCATCTCTTTCCTGACCCTTCACCCACTCCTTCCTGAACCCTCACCCTCTCCTTCCTGAACCCTCACACACACCTTCGTGACCGCTCACCCTCTCCTTCCTGAACCCGCACCCTCTCCTTCCTGAACCTTCACCCTCTCCTTCCTGACCCCTCATCCTCTCCATCCTGACACCTCACACTCTCAATCCTGACCCCTCACCCTCTCCTTCCTGACCCCTCACCCTCTCCTTCCTGAATCCT
>NC_057723.1:32367982-32408845 GCF_004010195.1 Chiloscyllium plagiosum
CTGAACTCATACCCTCTCCTACCTGCACCTTCACCCTCTCCTTCCTGTTCCCTCACCCACTCCTTCCTAAATCCTCACCCTCTCCTTCCTGAACCCTCTCACACACTCTTTCCTGAACCCTCACACACTCCTTCCTGAATGTAGATCTACTTGTCAAAGCAGCAATTGATAGACAAACCGTAGTAATCCCACAGCCAACAAACCAGCTCTAAGCTCTGGCAGTCCTGTCACATTTGTTTGTGAATGGTGTGAGCCAATTCAACAACTCACTTGAGGAGGCAGATCCACAAACATCTCCCTCCTCAGTGATGAAGGAGCCAGCACATTAGTGCAAAAGATAAGGGCAGGGGCACTTACAACAATCTTCAGCTAGAAGTACCAAGTGGATGATCCACCTGGCTTTCTCCAGAGGTGTTAGCATATCAGATGCCACTCTTCAGCCAATTCAAGTCTCTCCACCTGAGATCAGGAAACAATCGGGGCACTACATGCTGTAAAGACTATGGGCACTGATAACATTCCAGCAATATAACTGTAGATTTGTGCTTCAGGATTTGATTGTGGGATCAAGGAGCCTTAGGAAAACTGGAATCAATGGGAATCCTGGGTAAAACTCTCCAATGGTTCAAGTCATTCCTGGTTGTGGTGTTGGCTTCAGCTTTACTACACTTCTACAGGTACTGCTCAGAATAGCATCCTCGGCTCAACTATCTTTAGCTTCTTAATCAATAACCTTCCCTCCATCCTTAGGTCAGGAATAGGAGTGTCCATGATGATTGCACAATGTTCAGCACTATTTATGAATTCTCAAACACTGAAGCAGTCCACATTCAAATCAGGATTTCAACAATACCCAGTTTTTGTCTGACAATAGGCAAGTGATATTTGTGCTGTGCAACTACCAGTTAAAGACTTACCAAACAAGAGCGAATCTAACCATCATTCCTTGACATTTACTTGTATTGAATCTCAAAATCCTGGGGATTAATATTGACCAGAAAACTGAACTGAACTAGCAAAATAAATATAGTAGCTACAAGAACAGTTCGGAGGTCAGAGATGTATTGCTGAGGTTTTCCAGGGTCTGATCAGACCGCATTTGGAATATTGTGAGCATTTTTGGGCCACATATCTAAGGTAGGATGTGTTGGCATTGGAGAGAGTCCAGAGGAGGTTTACAAGTATGATCATGGGCATGAAGGGCTTGTCATATGAGGAGTGGTTGAGGACTGTGGGACTGTACTCAATGGAGTTTAGATGGATAAAGGGGGATTTCATTGGAACTGACAGAATATTGAGAGGCGTAGATAGAATGGACTTGGAAAAGGTATTTCCACTAAAACCTGATGGCACAGCCTCAATGTGAAGGGATGACTCTTTAGAAATTGGATGAGGAGAAATTTCTTCAGCCACAGGGTGATGAATCTGTGGAGCACATTGTTGGAGAAGGCCAAGTGGTGGCCTACTCATTGGGTATATTTAAGACTGAGATAAATAGGTTCTTGATCAGTGAAGGAATAAAGAATTACAAGGAGAAGGGAGGAAAACAGAATTGAGAAACATGTCACCCACTATTAAATGGCTGACTTGATGGGCCGAATGGTCTAATTCTACTTCAAATCTTGTGGTCATTTGGGTTTACGGAATCCTGCAGTGAGTAACCAATGTCCTTACTCCCCAAAGCCTTTCCATTATCTACAAGAGATAAGTCATGAAAGTAATGAAGTATTCCCCACTTGCCTGGATGAGCGCATGTCCAACAACACTCAAGAAGCTTGGCACCATCCAGGACAAAACAGCCAGATGGATTCACTTCCTCTATCACCAATATTTGATAGCAGCATTGTGTAACATGTGAAAGATGCATTGCAGAAATTCACTTAGGCTCCTTAAAGAGCATATTCAAAACCTACAGCTTCCTCCATGGAAGGATGAAAGCAGCAAATTCATGGGAAAACCACCACCTGCAAAATCACTCCAAGCCACTCACCATCCTGTCTTGGAAATATATCACCATTCCTTCAATTGTCATTGGGTCAAATTCCTCAAACTCTCCCTTACACTATTGTGGATTTACCTAAACCAAATATACTGCAGTGGTTCAAATAGGTAACTCACCACCATCTTCTAAACAGCTACCACAGAATGACAATAAATGCTCCTCAGTCAGCAGAACCCACATTCTATAAACAATTTTTAAAAGAAGGGCAAAGTTAATAAATAGAATGGTAAGTGGGCAAGGGGTAAGAGAGGGAGACCGTGCTGGAAAAAGCACTGCAGGTCAGACAGCATCTGAGGAGCAAGTGAATCGACTTTTCGGGCATAACCCTTCTTCAGGATTATCATCTCTAGGACCATCCAAAATTTTATCACCTCAGGTGATCTGCCATCCTCAGCCTCCAACTTCATAGTTCCCCAACCCTGCCCTACCTGGTTCTATTTCTTACACAAAATCCACCAACCTGACTGCCCTCTGCCTCCATGCCTACTTTTCCAATTGTGGACTCCTACCCACTCTCTGAAGACCCCTTCTCTTGCCTTTAACAAACCCCATTTTTTTGGATACCCGGGCCTGACATCTTACTCTCCCTCAATCTCTTCATCCCCAACTGCCATTGCGACATTAATCATCTCAATTTCTCCACCCTTCTCACTCACTCCAACCTCGCAAAGTGCAGCCCTCCACTCCCTCCCAGCCCCCAGCTCATCGTTAAACCAGCCTATAAGGGAGGCGCAGAGGTGGTGTGGCACACTGACCTCTACATCACTGAGGCCAGATGCCAACTTACTGACACCTCCTCATATTGCCCCTTGACCATGACCCCACCTCTCATCACCAAACTGTCATCTCCAAGACCATTCACAACCTCATCACCTCAGGTGATCTCCCAGCGTCAGCCTCTAACCTTATCATTCCCCAACACCGTCCCATCCCACCTGGTTCTATCTCTTAGCCAAAGTCCACAAACCTGACTGCCTACAGTCCTCACTATCTCCAAAAAGCTAAGCGAGGGACAGGAAGAAGAAGTGTGGTAGCAATATATTGGGAGATTGTGGGAAGTAGGAGAAAAATCAAGCAATAAGGCAAGAAACATGAGAGTAATGGGAGTGGTGCATCAGGGCAGAGTTGATGAGCAATGTGGCGAGGGGTTGACAAACAATTTGGGAAAAGGATGGTCATCAATGGCGTCAAGGATGGAATAATCTGTGCACATACCTGCAGACTGAATGGGTGCTGAGCGGACATACATAACTTCTCCAGTGTAGCAATAACAAATACACTCTAAATGTTATCTACCCATTTCACACCTTCTTGATGTCCATTTCCAACCCTTTGGTACCTCACAGTTCCAAAGGGTTGGAAATGGACATCAAGAAGGTGTGAAATGGGTAGATAACATTTAGAGTGTATTTGTTGTTGCTACACTGGAGAAGTTATGTACCTCAAACTTCCAAGTTTTGTGATGTCTACAAATTTTGGATTATGTTTTCCTTAGTTTAGATTACTGATTACTGAGCAGTAATTCTCTTGGCTTCTGGTGTCATTGGATAAACAGGGCACAGCCAAGAAGAAGATTCTTCTTTGGGCTAAAGTAGGTATTGCATGGTAATAGAGCTGACTGAAAATCTGAAGTGTCATCAATACTTTGTCTGAAAAGGACAGCATTGGTAATGGACCCTATGGTGTATGAGAAAGTATTAACCTGGAGCTGTTGTTGTTTCAACCGGAGATCTGATGATATTATATATCTGTGGAAGTCTGCCTCCCATCTATATACATGCATTGGATTTTCAATGGCATGTGGAAGGAGCTGTGACTGCTCGGCTGGGAGGGACATGCTTCACATGTCAGAATATACCACATTTTAGCTACGTCTTCAACTTAAAGAATTTGAAATGTCTTCTAAGGAGTTTTGACTCATTATATTTGCCTCATGACATTTCAAAGAAAGACCCAATCTATTTCGATTGGTCTCTCCAACAGTATTACTATGTTTTGGTATGTTTGCCTGTTTAAGTAAGCTCAGGTTAGTCCTCAAAGTGTTTCTTTAAAAAATGTTTATTAACACTATATACCTGATGATTTTGAGGTAAAAATCACTGTCCTTCCTTATTGAACCAGAAACAATTAATCAAGAAAATTCTCCTGAATACACTTCAGGAGATTTTCTCCTTCTCTTTTCTTATATTAGTAATTGAGTCCATATTAGGGAAGCTGAAGTCCCTATTGTCACTACCTTTTATATAATTTCACTTACAAATTTGCACCTCCATGCGTGTCCCGTAAGTGGCTGCTCTGTCGAATATACAGAGTAATGTCATTTTATTGATTCTTAACCCTTTGCAATTAGATTCAGTCGTCAGCTAGCTTCTCCAATACATTGGATTGAATTTAATGCACCCATGGCAGCAAGAAACATGTCATCTGGGCCAACTGAATTCCAAAAGAAGCTCAAGTCAGTCTCCTTGCAACATAAAAACTTCCCCTGTTTAAATAGGAGATAAAAAAAGGGATGATGCAGAACAGCCATTGCTGGGAGATTCAGTGGTGTTTAGGGATTAAATTGGGATTTAACTGCAATCTGATGTTTTATGATGGTCACCCACTAAACCCTACTGGGTTTGACAGCATCTTCCTTGGGAGGGTTCTTTCATAGTCATGAACTATGTGATGATTCGGAGATGCCGGTGTTGGACTGGGGTGTACAAAGTTAAAAATCACACAACACCAGGTTATAGTCCAACAGGGTTAATTGGAAGCACACTGGCTTTCGGAGCGACGTTCCTTAATCACCTGATGAAGGAGCGTCGCTCCGAAAGCTAGTGTGCTTCCAATTAAACCTGTTGGACTATAACCTGGTGTTGTGTGATTTTTAACTATGAACTATGTGGAAATTGAGGGACTGATGTCAGGAAGTGAGGGCCACTGTGCCACATCCTGCCCTTGCTTCTGATACTGTTGCCCTCCTCCCATATTATCCCCATCCTGTCCTCACTCACCTTTGGTCTTGTGTCCCACAATGATCCCAGATTGTGAGATCACCCACTCCTGTGGGTGCATTACCATCAGTTATCACCACTTTTGTTGGCACTGGCACTCTGACCAATGGCTAAGGCCCCCACATTGACTCAACAGAATCCTGGCCATCATTTCTCTCCGTCACTTCATTTGCTCCTTAATTATTACAGCCACGCTTTCCTTATCTTTCTTTCCACACACATCCTAAAAAGCTTGCATGCATTAATCACCCTGTGATGAAGAGTAGGATCAACGTACAAAATTCCAGAGCTTGGGGCCAGAATAACTGAACAAAAACTCTGAAAAATCCACAAATTACTTTGACAGAACAAAGGATCAGATGTCGAATAAAATGAAGAGTCAACACACTCAGCATTCATTCATAATGTAAACTGAAGGATCTGAGTGAACACCACATCTAAATGTGGGATTTACTGCTTTCTAGTGTTTCTACTTACTGCAATAAACCAATGAAAGAAATATTTCACGCTCCTTAGTTGACACAGTGCTAAAGGAATTTTACAATGCCATAGGGAGAAATCTACTGAAAGAGCCATTGTGATATTTATGATTGTGTATATTTATTTGAAGGACAAACCCTATATAATAAATTAGGGAAAAGCTTTTAAAACACTTTAAAATAATGAGACAGAAGTTATTTGAGTTGTGCAGACATGTAGAGGTTTTTATCAACTGGAAAAAATTTAGTCAACCACAGGCTTTCAGTTATAAAACTGACGTATTTCACATTGTAATTCTTAATTCTATTTGATTTCATCCTCTGCACAGAATTCTATTTTCAAAAACCTTCATAGTTCTGTCATGTTATCAATGTAGCATTGTAGGGGAATATTGAAATGAATGTGTAGTTGTGTTAATTTATAAGTTCAGAATATTAATTAAACAATCAAAATGAGAGTAAAATGTTTCTAACAGCATGTCATGAACTCTTGCAAATATTTATAGATTGATAACTTGTTGTAATATTCTCTTTTCTGAAGACAAAGCTGTTAGTACTGGCATGTGAGAATATATTCCTTTATGAATGTTTTGACCAAATGTTTATTTCTTCAAAGTATATTAATTTAATTTTCAATGCATTACTGGAATTCAGGTAGAAGATGTTTAGACCAGTGCATAGTTCCCTGAGCTTTCAGATATTGTAACTTTTTACATACCTGAGATGGGGACAAGGCAGAGTTTGTGGATCTTCTAACAAGCAGGGAAAGCAGGAAAAACTCAGCAGATTAGGTAACATCTGTGGAGAGAGAGGCACAGATAATGTTTCAAATTCAATATGATTTTTCTTCAGAATATGGATCTTTTATCAGTTCAGAAACAGGTACAAGTCAGCTGTCATCTCTGAAATCTGAAGCTGTTCATTTGGCCCTTGAGTTCCACGCAATTTCAGTGCACTTACGTGCAAAGTGGGACACACTTTTGCTGTGACTCGATGAGATGGAACCTCTTTTCCATTCCAAAGTCAATCTTGTTCATTCACCAGATACAAATTTGTCTTTCATATAATCTTCCTACTGTTTTCTGAGAAACTGCATTTAAGTAGTCCTGAATGTCCCTAAGTACATTCAAAGTGCACTAACAGTACATTAGAAAAGGAGATATAAATGCAACTCTTACTAGAGACTAGAAGTGAAGTGTTTTGAGTTTGGAGACTAGTGAAAATATTAGATGGAGTAATGATAGTTTGGAACATTTACTTTGATATTTTGCTATTTGATCTGCTTTTACATTTAACTTAGCAACGTAAGAACTTCTTCATCTCCACCCACTTGAGATGGTTCAATACTAGCTATTGGTATTCCACTTGGAGTCTTTTTCTGGAATATGTGAGATGGCTGATTTGATGGCAACTGTCACTTTCTGAAATGACTGAAAGGCAGCAAGATGTCACCATGGTATGGCCACTATGGTCAAGAAACAAGTATACAGGATTCTGGCTATTCTGCTTCCAGTAGTTAGAAGTTTAACTCATCTAGCCTGGTAGGAATGGGTTGAGGGAGCTTTTAACATGGTACATTCAATTTTACAGACTGTTCCCTTGTAAATCTTGCTGCTGACGATTTGGATTTCACTAATGAGACAACCTACCCCATTGTCATGCGTGGATTTGGGAGGACCACATGGAGCTGACTCTGAAGGGTCTGTTGTATGAAAGTCATCAGAATGATGAGTAGAAACCAACGTGAGTTAACAAATTATTATCTTTCAACAGAAACCCTGTTGGCCTTTTTTAAATTGCAAAACATACTGATAACATTCAGGACACTGTGACAATATTGCATTTCAATGCTATTAAATAAAAATGTCAGCCCATTTAGAGGGAGAAATCAATGTTTGAACAAAGCAATAAAAATCAATAGTAATGATAACACACACCACAAGCAGCACTACATATGAATTCCATTATAACTAATTGCATTCATTCCACTAAACTGGTATTTGGAATTGCATCCACTGGATTCAGTATCCAGGCTACTGGTGGATGTGAGCTCCTTCCTGAGAAGCAGCCAGTCTTCCTCTAAATGGGCTCTCCCATCCTGACTTTTTAGCCAGCTGATGGGGAAATGGCGCTTCATATAATTCAGCCCCATGAATGACAATGCACCCTGAAACCAGCCAGTATAGTAATTTCAAACGAAGGAGTTATTGAAGTGAGTACACCGAATGCACCACGTATTAGAATTGTGCGGCTAAGATAAGCAGGTGGAATAATGACACGTCAAAATGCATGAGGATTGAATTTTACTACAACTGTGAATAAACAGATATTATTCAGTTCATAATAGCATGAACTGCTCTAGGAGCTTATTATTGCAATATCAAGTATTCACTCCTGCAAAGTGTATTGGGACACTTTCTAAAGTCACTATGAAATGCAAGCTGTTCTTATTTAAAAGGGAGATGGAAACTCATTGAAAAATAAGAAGTCCAAGCATGGTCAATATGTTTAATCGCCTATTATTAATAAACCTTTGATTTGATTCTTAAAAGTGATTATTCCAATGCTCTGATGAATATTTTGATGACAGTTTAATAATACGAATAGAGGTCACATTATATAGTTTATCACCTGTTCATACTTGTGGCATTGCCCTTTGAGCCATCAGAGATTCACCCCCATGTCAGCTTGTTAGAGTTGGGGTACATTTTTAACTTGCCATCCTGATGTAAATGCAAAGCATTTTTTTTTCATTCCAGAGAGATTAACTCAATGGTGATCAAATTCAGCAGTGCCACAGCAGATAACGAATCCATGACGCCGGTTTTACATTCAAATTTCAAGTTGGTGTTTCACAATAAAACTGAACTTTTAAAATTGGGTTTGGAGGTTTTCAACCAGTCGGGAGTTACCTTAAATTTTCCATCCATCACCCTCAGCAGCAGACTGACAAGCGTAGTGGTGGGACAGTGGGGGGATGCGTAAAATTGAGTGACTTGGTGGGGTAGTGACATACTTGACTCCACCAGAGTTTAAAAGTGGCATGTATGGGTGTTCTCGTTTAGCATTACTAGTTAACATGCAGAAGAATGCCTCTTGGATGAGTTTGCTAATTAATGATTAAAAATCAAAATCCAATTTTATTTCCCCTCTTCTGTTGATCTGTCTCAGGTTTGCTGACTCAGCATAGACCAACCATCAATGCTGGGATCTTTCTGTACTTTTTGGCTTAGTGAGTCACCACAAATATTTGGATATACTGAGTCATTGTAGAACATCACTGTTTCCACTTTGCAACACATCGTCAAAATGGGATGGTCAAAGCCATTAACTTAACATCTTTTTGTGTAAAAACAACTAATAAACCAGCACACTCATGGCTTCTTTTCATCTGTTGTTCAATCAGTTAATGTGTCCATGATCTGAAACTTCACAATAGTGTACTCAAGTGATATTTACAAATGTAGGAGATATTTGCTGTTGTGTCACAATATCCAAATTAATACTGTTGTTTCTTTCTAAGCCACGATATAGAGGAGGTGCCATTGTATTTCTCTTGAAAGAAGCTTAAAAATCTTCTATAAATATTTTTAAATCATATTAATTAAGTAATATTTCAATTATCTGTCTAAAGTGCATTTGATGTTTGTGCCAAAACACATGAATGATTGCCCACTTTTGAAATTCTTCCTGCATCACTGGCAGTATTACTTATTAAATGTATGTTTAAATCTAAACACTTTTGATGCACTGACACAGATAAATGCTGAGGGTAGTTTGCAGCATCATAGCCTGCTTATTGTCTAGTCAGCAATGCAATCTCTCATTCGTTTGGCACACATAAGTAACTGTTAAACATTTTCCTGGAACTTCTGACTTTAGTACAAGATTACTGAATAGTTAATTCATTAGTTTAATTTTCTTTTGGCCATCGTTAGAAAGTGTTCATGTTTTGCTTTTGCTCTGTGTCTATGTGTATGGTATATGTCTGACACTGTCTGTAACATTATTATGGACTTAATATTGTCATAAAATTATGTATTTGGGGCTGCACAAAGGTTACTTCCAAGTAGGATTTGCTGTATATTGTCTAAGATTGCACCATAATTATTACAACTAACAATTTACCTGGAGTGTTTTTGACTTCAAGATCAAAGTTTGCAGAAGTTACTGTGCACCATCGACATTAATTTACAGCAGGTCAACTCTTTTCAACTGGTTAACCAACCATTATTGGTATTCTTAATCAGAAAATTTATATTATAGATCTTTTGTATGAACAGTCACTCCACAAAACATCTGTCATTAACTACAGCATTGCACACATATATTAAGGGCTTCATTATTATGGACAATATTAATACACAAAAACAGTAAAATAAAAATGTACATCTATGTAGCACTTTTGATAATACTCTGGTGTCTTGAAATGCTTTACAACCAATGAAATAATACCTGAAGTGTGGTCGCTGTTGTGATGTAGGAAGATTGTGCACATTGTTTTAAGAAGTGAAATGAAACTTACCATGTCTGTGTCAGTGTATGTATACCTAACAGTTCCCTTCTTACTATAATCAGTGCCAGATGTTGCATGGGGTTCAATAACTCCAAAGATCTGTGAAATCTGGGATGAATTATCATGAGAGGGAAATCACTTTCTAAGAGTATTCGAATGTATATATTATTTAAAGCCCAGCTTGTGTTTCCGTAAGACTGTTAACTGAAATTTCTAGTTTGTAGGTATTTTAAAGAACTAATATGAAGACAGTAGATAATGGGAAAGAGAAATACAATGTACCTTCCCTGCCCCTTCCCCCCATTCCATCACATGTATATCATTCAGGATTAACATGGGTAACTGCTTCCATTGCGTGAATAGAAAGTTTTTAAAATTCTCTCGATGGGATGTTGATTTCACAGGCAAGGTCAGTATTGATGCTTAACAATAACTCTCTTTAAACTGAATGGTTTTATTAGGTCATTTCAAAAGGCAGTGGACCACGTTACTGTGAGTCTGGGGTCATATGTAGGCCAGACCATGTAAGGACAGAAAGTTTCCCTAAGGGACATTAAGCAACCAAATGATAATTTCATGATCACCATCACTGAGGCTGGGTTTAATATTCCAAACTTAATAATTACTTTAAAATTCTGTCAGCTGCTGTGGTAGGGATTTGAACCCATATCCTCAAAGCATTAAAATAAAACAAAAATAGAAATTGCTTGCTAAAGTCAGCGGGTGTGTTAGCATCTGTAAAGAGAAAACAGAGTTAATGTTTTGAGCCCAATGATCCTTCTTCAAAATGGGTTTGTCAGGATTTTGAATCTCCAACAATTTCATTTAGGTCCCCAGGCTTCTGGACTATCTGCTACCATCTCCCAATGCATTTTTCATTTTAAATCAAAAAATTAATTACAAATACAATATTAAGTCTGCTGGCTATTTTGAACATTCCATAAAACTGTACACAGCCAATTTACTCATCAATTTGCTGATCTTAGCTAAAGTTAGGGCAGTCAGCTTTTGGCAGCTTATTAACATGTAGTGAACTTTGTGCTTAGATTCTGATTGCAACTGCAAGCATATTAGAGAGGAAGTTGCTAAATGAGATTTTCTGTTTAACTGTTGAACACATTCATTAGCAATTTTTTTGTTTTCGTTATCCACCCATATAACAGGAAAATTGCAGCTGTGAGAACTGCACTTCACAAAATGAAGATTGAATTCTCCTGAGGTCATACTTCCATTCACCATTAAGTTCACCCCGAAATACCAAGTTTCAAATTAGCCTAAACTTAATCAAGCATTGATCTCATTCTGCTTCTGATTTAGAAGGATGGATATTTATTAATTTTACATCATGGGATTTCCCAAACAAATTTCACACTCCACTCATGCTTTATTTCAGCAATTATTAGTTGCCATCTATTACTTCAGCTTTTTATCAGCCAGATCTGCTGTTTTCAACCATGTTCTGCATACACAATGTCAAACATAAATATAAATTCCACAAGTGCACTTCATGTATATGTGGATTTTTACGTGCAATTATTAATACCACTGAATTATCCAGCAGAACAGTTCAAATTCATTTATACTGTACTGTGATGAATAGTGAGGAGTTAGTGAATATGTATTGCATTGGCTCAAAATGTGGCATGTAAGTGTCAGAAATGAGAAGACAATACAGTGCATTGAAAGTTAAAGTGAAAGAGAGGAGTACACAGACAAACTGAAAGGCCTGAAACAATAGATTGGGGACTGAAGAAAAATACCAGATGGCAACCAGTCATTATCAAGCTGTTGCTTCAATCTCTGCACTCATTCCCCATTCTGATAAGGGATGTTAGTTAAAATGCAGCCTTATGTTAACAAGGGTTTTGTTCAGCTATTCTACAACAAAGATGTTTGCATTGATAATATATTCCTCAGTAGACAGCACATTGATCTGCAGGTTATTTCTAAGCAAAGGCAACTAGAGGATGTAGAAGCATCTTCTGATGGTGTTTGCATAACTGCTTGAAGCAATCAACACTCTACAGGTCATGTACCTTCACTGCAGCAAGCTGTCCTTCACGTTATGGGTCTGAACACTTCAATCTGTGGCCTGAAGCGTTTAGGTAATTGATTTGGGAAAGTTTGGGGAATTGTTTAGTATTGGCATAAAGAAGCTATCTTCAATGGTTGACATAAGTCAGTTTATGAGCAGTTCAACATCAATAACCCCTGAAGAGGGAAATAATTTTCAAGGTTCTATAACTTAGAAGTTGCTAAGGTAATGATACATCAGAGGGCATGAGACACTTAAAGTTATAAAAGTCCTCCCTGGCACCCTGTTGATAGCTGGCGTTGTCTGCCAATTTATTCCACAATGACACTGATCAAATGAGATTAAGGACAGCTGTAAAGATGTGTCCTGAGTAGTGAAATAAGATTGTTAATATGGATGATAGAGTTAGTGTTGTACCTGATCTGGACAGCCATGTGCAAGATATGAATTGAGAGAGTGAGGCACTGTTTCTCTTTTTCCTGTATAGGGTAAAGCTTTATAATATCTGTCTGGAAGAAAGACATTAGAAAAAAAACATACTTGTATAGTGAGGCAATTTGAGTCAGAGTCATTTCTGCTTCATATGCATCTTTAAAATACTTGTCATAGAACTTCCTGGTACATTTTGAACCATCCCATAATCTAAGGTCAGGTCACAATTGTGTCCCTTTCTCAATCGAGAGAGAGAGAGAGACAACTTGTGATGAGTTTGACCTGAGGGTCACCTCGCCTCAGGGAAGGTTGAAAAGATGGAATTTTCATGGTGACACCAGCTAGTTCAGGAATTGAACCCATAGCTGTTGGTATCATTCTGCGTTATAAAATCAAGCATTCAGCCAGCTGAGCTATCACAGATCAACTAATCTAGCTTCCAAATGACAGGTTGTCAAACTCTATCATACAGTAGTCACTTTCTGGATTTTATGCACTATTGCCCTGAGGATAAATTATACTGAAAATGTTAGAGAAATAGCATCTACATGTATCAGCTCATTAGAACAGAAGTAAAGAGTTTTGAAGAGTTTGTAAGGCCAAGTTATTTTGCCTTCGTCTTTTTTAATGTCTCACAACTGAGATTTACACATCATTTTAACTACTTCCTATTGACTAACCAAAGGCTTTCTAACTCCTGACCCCCATTTCCCCTCCCTCCACAATTAGAGAAACCTAGGAGTAGGTTTCTTGGGCATAATGGACTGCCCTGTGATGTAACTCTATCATCCATTTTGACAATCTTATAATGGTCTGTCCTGTGAATACAGAGAAAAGAGCAGAACATTGGAGGAAGGGAAAAATCAAGCAATGGCTGCAGACTCAGGCCATCAGACATTAGTAAGCGCATACTCCTCAGTCCTATTACCTATTCCTCACTCCAAAAACAAATTACAGATGGACAGCATCAGTGACATCCTTTCTGAGGAGCTACAATATGGCATGAGGATCTTAAGCCATATTGAGTCAGCATAGGGTCTTCAATGTTTAGGTAACCACAGCCTCAGATTTATGGTTCCAGCTCCTGGAATTATTTCAGTATCTCTTCAGCACAAACCAGGGAATCTGTGCAATAAGCTAGGCTAGGTTTGCAGTAAGCAAGGGAATAGTACAGGCATGTATGTGGCAGATCGCTAATGCCTTTTATAGCAAAACTGCCTGCTTCCTAAGCTTTGACATGTTACTTTGCGCAAACATTTTACTGGCTGTCTGTGCCATGCAGCATAAACATCAAATAGTTTCTACTAAAATAATACAGACTTTGCTACACCACAAACGATTTGCTGTTCTGCCAGAATATGGTAGCCACCATTAATGAGACAGCAACAGTCTATCAGTAAAGAAATGCCACAATGTGGTATACAGAGTACAGAGCAGACATCTGGAAATCATTTAACAGAGGGGGAAGTCAGGACGGGCTGTGTGAGGGTGCAATTCTTACAATCCTCTGTGGATTGGTTCTGCCCAGTGGGATTTGCTGCTTTGAAAGAAAGCCTTAAAAGGATAAAATACCGGATGTGCATGCTCAGGAATAAAATGGTTTCTTAAGGTCAACTTGGCTAAGAGAGGAAGAGGAGAAGCATAAAGACTCTTTACCATATTAACTGGCAGTTGAAAGTATTCTACTCTAGCAATCAAAATATATAATTTTAAATAACAAATGAGAATGCATTTCACTTATAGTTTAAAACTAATTAATGTGAACCTTAAAGTGACTTCATTATCTGTAAGATTCCAAAAAGCCAACTTATGTTTTAATTTAATTACATTTTATAAACTGCCTGCTGAGAAATTCCAGACTTCTTGCAATTGACTTACAGTTTGTTAACCTGCACTTTGCAAAAAAAATCTCAATAAACAATACTGCATTCATTATCAAAATTACACGCTTAGTCTTTCTAATCAGTGGAAATTTGAGCCAAGTAATTTATAACACTTTGCTGTCAAAGAATTGATCCTTTAAAAATTACCAGATTTAACACAAATAGTTGCTAATGTTATTCTATATTTATCACCATGAACAGGTTCAAAATATATCAGTGTTTCAGATTGAGACAACCGATCCTCCTCTGTTAGACTGTTGTCTCTGAAACTGGTGGGAATATGAAGGAAATGAGTGGATAATTTAAAATATTAGCTCTACTTCAGAAAGATAGGGAGTGAGCAACCCTTTGAGAATTACAGGTGTAAAAATCTAACTGTTAAACATCATTTAGGAGCAAATTGTACCGATGTAAGAATTTGAATTATACTTCCATTGTTGGATTTTTGGCAGACAATCCAACAATTTGCAAATGGACAACTGGCACATGAGTCAGAGAATGTCCCCTTTTACCGATGCTTGAAGGTAGCTAAGTTTAATAAAGTGAAGTAACTGCACAGAGGCTGGTATGCCGTCACCAAGTCACCCTTTATTCACGTGCATACAGTTCATGGGCTCTGACCAACCAGTTCAAAGCCAGTGTCTAGACTGAGGAGACCTTCTGAATCCCCTGTTCATATCTGTCAGCCAGGGCTCCCTGATCGGCCCAGGTTAACAACCCCAATCAATGATCTCATAGTCAACATGATCCATCTGGCCCTGGTTACAATCATGTTCCTCCCCAACTAAGTCCAGGTATGTAGGACTGTTCTTCTCTTGTGGCTTCTCTTGGGATGGCTCTTCGGACTCGGACTCAGATATGGGCAGCGTGTACCGGACCATAGCACACCTCTTACACTGGAGCAACTCGGGATAGTTTCTTCTTCTTCTTCCAGTGGTAGCAGTGTTGAAGCTGTATCCACCTCGGACTCTGAGGTTTCCTCAATGCTAGACAGAGGAGGAGAACCCCAGATTCCTGACGGGCCTTTCTGGCTGTTCTGAGAGGCCTGATATGTCTTGCTCCTGCCCAGTTTGCATGGTAACAGCTTTCAGCTGATCCACATGTTTGTTCAGCACTGCCTCGTCTCCCCAAACCTTGTATGTCACAGGACCTTCCCTCACATTGAACTCACCTCATACCCATGCCAGGCCATTTCAGTGGTTCCAGCACCAAACTTCACTCCCTGAAGAAAACTGTCTCTTTTGCTCAGAGGAGGCATGTGGCTGGCCGGCCGGCATTCCTGCTGCCATTTCACCACCCCCATCCTGAGTTCTGGAAATATCAAGTTTAACCTGGTGCAAAGCCTTCTCCCCAACACTGCTGGAGTTATCCCTATAGTTGTGTGAGGGGGAGAGGGGGTGGGACATGTCCTATAATCAAACAGGAACCAGGATACTTTGGTATCAAGTGAAGCTGTAGGCTATTTCTTTAAGCCTGCCTTCAATGTCTGGACTGCTTTAGATTAGATTACTTACAGTGTGGAAACAGGCCCTTCGGCCCAACAAGTCCACACCGCCCCATCGAAGCACAACCCACCCATACCCCTACATTTACCCCTTACCTAACACTACGGGCAATTTAGCATGGCCAATTCACCTGACCTGCACATTTTTGGACTGTGGGAGGAAACCGGAGCACCCGGAGGAAACCCACGCAGACACGGGGAGAACATGCAAACTCCACACAGTCAGTCGCCTGAGGCGGGAACTGAACCCGGGTCTCTGGCGCTGTGAGGCAGCAGTGCTAACCACTGTGCCACCGTGCCGCTGTGCTCTTTCTGCCGGACCATTGGACGATGGATGCTATGGAGCTGTCTGAACATGCCGAATGTCATTCGACTTAAGGAAGTATTTCAGTTCCCTGCTGGTAAATGACATCCCATTGTCTGTGACCAATACTTCTGGGAGTCCACTCATTGCAAACAATGCTCGTAACTTTTCAGTTGACATCCCGGAGTTTGCCGAATGAACCCTATGCATGCCCAACAAATTTGAATGGACATCCAGAATAACCAGGAACATTGAGCCCATGAAAGGTCTGGCATAGTTCGATGTGTAGCCATTCCCACAAATACAAGGGGACTGCCAGCAGTAACTGTTGCCACTGAGGGCACTGCCCCACCAATGCAACAATGTCAGCATCCAGTCCTGGCCACCAGATATAACATCACGCTAACATCTTCATTTTGGAAACCCATGGATGACTCTGGTGGTGTTCAGTGAGTATCTGGCAGCGACCTTTACTCGGGACAATCATTCTTGCTCCCAATGGTAATATATTGTCCTCCAGGGTGATCTGGTCTCGCTGAGTCCAGAAAGGTTTTAATCCTGATTGTAATGGCCTTTCTATTTCCCCCATTACTACCAGCTGTTTTAGTTTTGCCAAGACCCCTGATTGGCCCAGGTTAACGCAATGATATTCAAGGATTTTGTAGTCACTGAGATCCACCTGGCTCTGGTTCCACTGACTACCTCAAGCTTGTTATTGTCATCTCTCATTGGACAATAGATCTTCCTACATGGTTACAATGGTGACCAGACAGACTAATTGGAGATAAGAGGCATGAAGTGCCTGAAGTGGAACCCATTATCAATACAGTACACTGAGACTTCTAACCACAGAAATGGCAGTATGACCCAAGAGAAGCCCAGCAACTACTGTGAGGGTCACTTGTGACAAACACTGAACCATAGAGAGGGAAAGGTTGCACAAAACTGACAGTAGTGTTGGAAGAACTATGACAGGTAATGCGGCAAGCTACAAGAAAATCATTCCCATATGTAATAACTTCCTGTCAGTGGAAATCTTTACTGGAAGGGAAAACGCCACAAAAAAGAGGAACCCCTTTAATCCAAAAAGAAAATGTGAGAATTGCAATTGTAATATAAGCTTTCTAACCTTTTGCCATTTAACAAATAATTTACACACCTGTTCTTCCTACTAATCTTGCAAACCTCATATTTTTCCACATTATATTCCATCTGCGATATTTTTTCCACTCAAAAATATGTCCAAAACCTCTTGAAGCCCCTTTGCACACAGCACACATTCTCTATTTTGTGTTGCTCTTGTTTAAGATCCAGAAAACTATCATAGAGGAAGAAATTTTTGGTAATGACAGAAATCACCTACAAGATGATAAATAGGATGTACATTTATGTTTTAATGAAATTCCAGGGAAGTTCTTTTCTAAGGACAAGCAGCTCACGCTGATTTAATTCTAGATCTGACACCATTACCTATACAATGTGGTCTTCTTATTCCAGAAGAGGTAAGGAAATCCTAATCCATCATCTCTATTCTGCTCTTTATCCTTCTTTTCATTTACCAGATTTACCCATGCCTTAGAGTGTGCCACAGGGAGGGAGAATCTCAGTCTGTTATCTCCCTCTTCGAGGATTGGTTGCAATTCAGAAAACTAGAGGGTTGTCTCTTCAATTAGTTTTTCCTTGATTGGTTTTCACTGTTGGAGAGACTAGAAGCCAGCTAGAGAGAGATGTTGTAATCAAATTACTTGCAATCCTGTTATTGCCTTTCAAAACGATGATAATTGACCACAAAAAAAAAACAGAAATTGCTGGATAAACTCTATGAGTTTGGTAGCATTTGTGGAAAGAAATCAGAGGGTGGCATGGTGGTACAGTGGTTAGTGTGGCACGGTGGCAAAGTGGTTAGCACTGCTGCCTCACAGCGCCAGAGACCTGGGTTTAATTCCCGCGTCAGGCATCTGTCTGTGTGGAGTTTGCACATTCTCCTTGTGTCTGCATGGACTTCCTCTGGATGCTCCAGTTTCCTCCTGCAGTCCAAAGATGTGCAGGTTAGGTGAATTGGCCATGCTAAATTGCCCGTAGAGTTAGGTGAAGGGGCAAACGTAGGGGAATGGGTCTGGGTGGGTTGCTCTTCAGAGAGTTGGTGTGGACTTGTTGGGCCGAAGGACCTGTTTCCATACTGTAAGTAATCTAATCAGTTAACATTTCAAGTCCAGGGACACTTCTTCAGAACTCAGTGGACCACATTTGTCCTTCTTTCTTAGTAGGGATGTGTGTGTCCCTACACTAAAGGGCTGCTATTGTTCAAGAAGATCACCTTTTTGTGGGCAATAAGGATGGACAATAAATGCTTGTCCAGTCATTGATGCCCCAACCATAAATAAATAAAACAAAATGCTGCCCTTGCCATTAATTCCTGACAGTTTTTTAATAAAATTATAACGTTGCTTTTTATGTATATGCTGAGTTGCTATACACATCTTTAGCTGTACCAAAATCAGAATCTTGCCAAGGATGACCTAAAACAATAACATGTAATTCAAAGTCGAACAATAATAAGTGAGAAGGATATAGGGAATGATGCCAGCTTTCTCATACATTAGAGTAAAGCTTATAAGAACAAAATGGCTTTGATAACTATTAGACATTTTCTGGACAGAGTAGATATATCATGGAGTAATTTGCACAAATTAATCAAAGCTAGGTTAATTGCATTGGCAGAAAAGTTCAAGTTAGAGTTACAAGCACGGGCTCAAAAAGCAGATGTAATTGGAGATGATAGCCCCAGTATTGGAAATTGGAAGGAAAAGGCAATACTGATAGTAATCCAGTTGAATTAGGTAGAATTCAATTTCTGATAAAGCAGCTTCTAATACAAAAGGAAAAAGAAATGCAAAAAATGAACAGGAAAGAAAATTAGAATCTGCTCTGCCATTCAATGACATTCTGTCTGATCTAATAATCTTCAACTCCACTTTTCTTCCTCTTCCATAAGATTCCCTTGATTCCCTTACCAATTAAATGGGTATCCATCTTAGCCTTGAACTTACTTAATGACTCAACCTTGTCAGCCTTTTGAGGTGAAGAATTCCATTGGTTTACTGCCCTCTGGGAGAAGAAATCTCTCCCCATCTCTCTTTTAAATGGGTGACCCCTTATTCTGGGATTATGCCCTCTACACGTAGACTCTCCCACAATTGAAAATAACCAATCTGCCTCTAATCTGTGAAGTTCGCTAAGAATCTTGAATGATTCAATAACGTCATCTCTCATTCTTCTAAATTCCAATAAATACAGGACAGACCTAATCAACCACTCCTCATAAGACAGTCACTTCATACTCAGGTTCAGCCTCACGATTCTTCTCTGGATTGCCTCCAATGTTGGGATAACTGTCCTTAGACAAGGTGCCTGAAACTTTCATGGTATTCTAGCTGTGTTCTAATGAGAGCTTTGTATAGTTTCAGCAGGGCTCCCTACTTTTATGTTCTGTTCCTTTTGAAATGAAGATCAACTTTCAATTTGCCTTCCCTCTCAATTGTCTCCAAGTCTTCCCAGGATGCCTCTATTGGTTCTGAAATTTCTTCCTGTAAACATCACAGACCAATTCATAAGCATGAAGAATAACCTTTTTTGTCATCTCAAAATCTGTTGGAACTTGCTTAGAAAGCATGGCATACACATCACCAGCTTTGTCAAACACCCTGCTTTTTATCATCAGTGTAAATTTTCTTTATCCACCTCATCAGTTTAGCTACCTTGTTAAAAGGTACATCTCTTTCAGTAAACTTCAGAAGGGCTTGCACAAACTCAAACAACTTCCTGCTGAGTCTTGGGTTAGAATCAGAAGTTTGTTGTAAGTTTCATCAGAGTCTGAGCCATCTTGTTTTCAGTTCCAATATTTTAAGCAAATATTTTCTTTCTTGTTCCCTTGCTCTTTCCTGCCTCTCTTCCCTTCACCGTTATTCTTTCCATTGCAATTCTAGTTCCTATTTCTTAAATGCTCTTTTTTCTTTTCTCTCGCTGAAGCGTTCCTATCTTTGAGTTCAGTTTTTCTCACTTTAATTTTCTTTCCTGTTCATTTTTTTGGATTTCTTTTTCCTTTTGTATTAGAAACTGCTTTATCGGAAATTGAATTCTACCTAATTCAACTGGATTACTATCTGTATTGCCTTTTCCTTCCAACTATATGGCAATTCACATATATTAGGCATAGGGTAGATAAATCCATCAACCAGACTTTTAAAAAGAAAACAAAATTATTAATTTACTATAGAAACAAGACTTAGTTGACAAAATGAAAAGTTGATTAACATAGAGTTTGAAATATGAAAGTATAAATATTTATCCCACCAAATAACCCAATGCAAATTCACACCACACACTCATTAATGAAAAAAAGGAAGTAACGTTTTGAGCAGAGATTAACTTTGGAAATAAAAAATAAATCTTGCTTGTTCTTAAAAAATGGTAAGATATGAAATGTTGCAGATTTTAGTCTGGCTTCCTGGTACATGTAGATTGGTCATTAGGCAAAAATAATTGTTACTATGATCCTTTCAAATGAAATTAATTCAGGAGATGTCAAGAGGACATCTTCAAAAAGTTTCTCAGAGAGAATAGCTGTTTTAGTTTTCCAACTCTCCCATGGGATTCTCAGAAAGGGTTTCTTTGGAAGGTGATAAACGTGCAGCTGGGTTGGTTGGCAGTGGTAGGGGTGGGGGGAGGGGGGGCAGGTATAATTTTTTTTTCCAGGCTGCATCCTAACTGAAATCCAAAACAGTATCAAAAAGCCAAAGTCCTGACAGCCATGAACACAGACATCTGAGTTCCAGTAAGTCTAAGCAATTCCCTGATGATATGTGACTTCCAGTAAAAAGGTTTAATCAGTTACCTTACCTAAATTCTAAGAAACATCTTTTACAAAAAAGTGCACTACAGTGTCCTTTCAATGTTATTTTAAAACTTTGAATGAAACAACTTTCACAATCCTCCAGACATGGCAGTCTTTAGAATAAATATGAACAACAAAAGCTCCATCATAACAATGGTGCAAAACGTGATACAGGCAGCAGTATTTTGCATGAATTCAGTTTTAGGGAGATTTGGAGGAAGAGGGAGGCGCAAAGAATACGAGGCTGGCATCTGCCACCAACCTACTATAGCTTCCTTTCAGAACTCTAATTCTAGAAAACCATCTTATATTTGCTTAACGTTGTGAGTTGAGGAAATTTGGGATGACAACTTATCAGGGATATACAACAATGCAGAGTTGAGGTTAAAATCAGATCAGCCATGATCTTATTGAATGGTGCAGCAGGCACAAAGGGCCAAGTGGCCTGCTCTTCATCAGAATTGAGAGTGTGGTGCTGGAAAAGCACAGCAGGTCAGGTGGCATCCGAGGAGCAGGAGAATCGACCTTTCGGGCAACAGCCCTTCATCACCAAGGTCTCCCCCCTTGGCTCACAAGCCTCATTCCTCATGAACTGTCAACTCCCCTGCTCCTCGGATGCTGCCTGACCTGCTGTGCTTTTCCAGCACCACACTCTCGACTCTGATCTCCAGCATCTGCAGTCCTCACTTTTGCCTTGCTCTTGATCCTTGTTCATATGTTTATATGAATCTGATTAAGTCTTAGATTCATCAATTTTCACAGAGGCATCACAACTTAAAGAACATAGGTGAAGTATGGACTTGTTTTCAAGAAATATGATTTACGATAGTTTTATTTAAATTCTGCTGGTGCCTGTCACCAGCATACAGCAGTCAAAAAGAGGAATAATGTGGATAAAGCCAAAGGATTCTATTTGACTAGAAAACACCATAGTGTTATATTAGATAAGAGGAATAAGAAGGACAAAGAAAGAATATGAAGCATGTATATAAAAGCAAAAATTATGGTGAATAAATTGGTGCACAACAAATACAAAATACATATGTGAATGTAATACAGTGACAATTGCAAAACCATGCCTTAAATTAGTGACAACCCAGCACTTTATATACAAGCATATGAAGTGTTTAGGAATGATATTGAAAGGGAAGAAAAAGAGGTGTGGTGGCAGTAATGATTAGCAAAGACATGGTAGCCTTGGCAAAAGAGGCTATCCCTGAATGGGTCTGAAAAGTTCCCTGTTACCTCAGATTATCCTGTCAGGGTAAGAGATCTCTAATGAACAATAGGTGACGCTAGCTATTTCACACTGCTGCAGCTCTGCAGTAGCAACATAACAGGCATTCACCACTAACAGGATGCTACCAAGAAGCCAAATTGATCTCCTGCCTGTCACACAAATGAGTAATGTGTTAAATGAATTTCAATGCTAGTCTGATGCTAGATATGTATGAATTATGTGAGAGTGATGGTGTAGGAGTATTGTTGCAGAACTACTAATCTGGAGACCCAGATAATGTTCTGGGGACTTAGATTTGAATCCCACCATTGCAGATTATGAAACATAATTCAATAATAAATATGAAATTCAAATATGATTGTTAAACCTATATGAATGCTCAGATTAAAAAAATCTAGTTCTCAAATGTACATTAGGAAAGGGCATGTTTTTATTCATCAGACCTATGTGAGACCTCAGACCCACAACAATATGGTTGACTCTTTACTGCCCTCTGAAACAACATTGCAAACTACTCAGTTCTATTAAAACCATATAAGAGTCTCAAAGGAATAAAAGCAGATGGACCACCTGGCTCCAGAAAGGACAATATCAAACTGGGCCTGTCAAATCTGAAAGGTCCTCCTTACAAACTTCTGGGGGGCTAGTGAAAAAAAAAAATTGAGAGAGATTTCTAACAGTTCAGCAACAGCCTGGCATAGCCATCCTCAGCATCATACCTTGCAGACAATGTCCAAGACAGCTATCATGAATAGCCCTCCTGATGAAAGGCTTATGCCTGAAACATCGATTCTCTTGCTCCTCAGATGCTGCCTGATCTGCTGTGCTTTTCCAGCACCACACTCTTCAACCTTGAGTAGGTCATATTCCACTAGCAGGACTGATCCAGCAGAGGTTGTGGCACGGTGGTAGACAGTCAGGAGGGGGAATACGCTGGGAGTCTTCCACATTAATTCCAGACCCCATTAAGCCTTGTGGCATCAGGTCAAACATTAGGGCAAGGAAATCTCCAGCTGATGAGTCAGTACACTACACCATATTCAACACAACTTGGAAGATGTGTTGGGGGTTGGTAAAGGTATAGAATATGCACTGGGTGGGGGACTTCAATGCCCATCACCAACAGTGGCTCGGTAGTATCATGGCAGGTGGTTGAGTCCTAAACATAGCGGTTGAACTGCAGCAAAAATGGCAGAGGGCTGGCGATGTATACAGGGAGGTGACAGAGAGGGGAACAACGGTAAGACCCAAAGTCAAAATTGGAAATAAGAAAAGGGGTGGATAGAGAAATCAAGCCATTGTGCAAAATAATGTGAACAGGCAAAAATGTTAACTGCAAGAAAGAAAAAATATTCAAATCTGCCTTGCCAATTGGTTTGATGCATCTGTCATGACAGGATTGATAAGAGCAACCACCACACAGTCCTTGTGGAGACAAAATTCAGTCTTCACACTGAGGATTTTCTTTATTTATTCCATGCCACTATCACCATGCTAAATGCTAAATTCAAGGGTTCCTGTTCACAGGTTTTCTGAGATGATTGTTGTGCTGATCAGAACGCTGGATTCTCTGTCTATCAGATGAATATGTGGCTGAAGAGATGGTGCATGGTTTCAGATTTCTGAGGCATTGGAACTGGTTCCAATGCCTCAGAAGTGGGGTGTGGGCTGATGGGGGCTGTGGACCTGATGAGGGAGTCGCGGAGAGAATGGTCTCTCTGGAACGCTCATAGGGGTGGGAAGGGAAATATGTCTTTGGTGGTGGAGTCCGTTTGGAGGTGTGGAAGTGGTGGAGGATGATGCAATGTATGCAGAGATTGGTGGGCTGGATGGTGAGTGATTTCAAGAAGGAGACAGATATAGTTCTTAGAGTTAAAAGGATTAAAGGGAATGGGACAAAAGCAAGGATAGAGGATTGAGTTGGATGATCAACCATGGTCATTCTGAATGTTAGAGTTCACTCAATAAGCTGAATTATCGATTTCTTTTTGCTGAATTTCTATGTTTCTATGTTTCTTTCTCTGGATGCTTTCACTGACTTATTGTTTAAAAGTCACATTTTACAGCAACTACTCCAGGGAAATTAAACTGATTTTAGATTATTAGATTAGATTACTTTAGGTTTCTTCAGGTTTAAAGTGTTTTTTACTGCAGTGTACAGAGAGACCTCCTGAACTTTGAGATCTGATGGCTTCTGCTTATCTTGTTCATTGTTGCCAGGCAGTAGACTTTTGTCATTGTCATCTGGTCACTAGTCCATAGACCAATCAGCTATTTGTTGCCAGCTGAATCTCCACTGCACACCTTTAGCTTCAGCTTGTCTACACTTTCTGTTACTACTGCTTGAATCAGCAATTGTGTAAACAGCACTTACAATGAGTGTCAAGTTACCTACTTCAAAAATAATCATTAGTAATCTATCTACAATCCTTAGTTTGAATATGATCATTTCCTCATTTCAGTCCACAATCAGAAACACAGAAAAACGAAAAGGCAGGTATTTATTAGTGGATGCAGTGGCTCACCATCAGCAGCAGAATTATGTTCAATCACAATTTGAAACCTTGTGGTCTGGCATAACCCTGACTTTCCCATTACCAACAAGCTGAGGGATCAATTCTCGTTCAATGGAGAATGCAGGAGGGAGTAGCACAAGGTATACCTAAAATAAGATGTCAACTTGATGAAACTACAACACAGGACTACTTGTGTGCTAAACAGCATAAGCAGCAAATGACAGAGCTAAGTGACATCACACTGTGTGGATCGGAGCTAAATTCGGCAGTCTTGCCACATCCAGTTATGAATGGCAGTGGGCAAGTCAATAATGCACTCAAGGAGGAGATTCCACAAATACCCCATCCTCAATGATGGAAGAGCCCAGTATTCCAATGGAAAAGAAAGCTGAAGTGTTTGCAATAATCTGTAGCCAGAAGTATTGAGTGGATGATCCGTCTTGACCTTCTCCAATGGTTCCCATCATCACAGAGGCCAGTCTTCAGCCAATGTGATTCACTCCATGTTTTATCGAGAAACAGCTGAGGGGACTGGATTACTGGATTTGTGGGTTCTGGCAACATTCCGGCAATAATATTGAAGACCTGTGCATGAGAATTTCATCTACACTGAGCCAAGCTGTTCCAGTACAGCTACAATGTGGAAAATTACCCTGGTACACCATGTATACAGAAAAGCAGGACAAATCCAACCCGACCAGTTGATATCTCATCAGTTGACTCTCGATCATCTGTACAGTGATGAAAGTTATCATTAACATTGCTAAAACCTTACACTTGCTGAGCAATAACCTGCACACTCACACTGTGTTTGGTTCTGCCTGAGCCACTCTACTGTTAACCTCATTATAGAGTTAGTCTACACATGGGCAAAAAAGCTAAACTCCACAGGTGAGTTGCCATGATATCAAGGCTGCATTTGACTAAGGGTGGCAAAATACAGTGCCAGAAAATGACCATCTCCAAAAAGAGAATCTAATCATTCCTATTGACTTTCAATGGCATGACCATCACTGAATCCCCCAATATTAACATCCTAGGAGTTGCCATTGACCAGAAGCTCAACTAGATTGGCCACATAAATACTATGGCTACAAAAGGAAGTCAGAGGCAAGCAATCCTTCAATTAATAACTCACCTCTTGACTCCCCAAAGCCTGTCTACCTACAAAGCACAGGTCAGGAATATGATAAAATACTTGTTCTTTAACAGTTCAACTCTAAAAGCCTTCAGGAATGCCATCATGGACAAAGCAACCTGCTTTGATTGGCGCCACATTCAAAATATTCAGTTCCACTACCACTGACACACAGTAGCAGCAGGGTGAACCATCTACAAGATGCCCATAAAAATTTAGCAAGGCTCCTTATTCATTACTTTCCAAATCTATGTCCACTACCATCTAGAAAAACCAGGACAGTGCTTACATGAACACATCATCACCTGTAAATTCCTTTTCAAACCACACATCAGCCTGATGTGTAAAAAATCACCATTCCTTTAGTGTTGAGGAGTCAAAATCCTGAAACTCCCCCATTGCATTGTGAATGTATCTACATCAAATGAACTGCAGCAATTCTAAATTCACACAGTCATACAGAATGGAAGCAAACCCTTTGGCCCAACTTGTCCATACTGATCAGGTTTTCTAAACTAAACTATTCCCATTTGCCTGCATTTGGCTCAAATCCCTCTAAAACCTTCCAACATGTACCTGTCCAAATGCCTTTTATATGGTGTCATTGTACTCATCTCCACCACTTCTTCTGGCAGCTCATTCCATATGTGCAACACCTTCTGTGTGAAAAAGTTGCCCTTCATGCTTTTTTAAACCTTTCCCATCTCACCCTAAACCTATGCTCTCTAGTTTTGGGCTCCCCTACCCTTGGGAAAAGACCTTGGCAATTCACCTTATCAATGCTCCCCATGATTTTATAAACCTCTATAAGGTCACCCCTCAGCCTCTTATGTTCCAGGGAAAAAGTCCCAGCCTATCCAGCCTCTCCTTCATAACTCAAACATTCCAGTCTCGGTAACACCCTTGTAAGTCTTTTTTGCACTCTTTCCAGTTTAATAACACCCTTCCTATAGCAGGGAAACCAGAAATGTACGCAGTACTCCAAATGTGACCTTACCAATGTCTTGTACAGCCACAACATGACCTCCCAACTCCTGTACTCAATACTCTGACCAATGAAGGCAAGCATACCATATACCTTCTTCACCACTCTGTCTACCTGTGATGCCATTTTCAAGGAACTATGTACCCCCACCCCTAGCTCTCTCTGTTTGACAACAATCTCCAGGGCCCTACTGTCTATGGCCTGTCCTGATTTGTCTGACCTAAATGAAACACCTCACTAAAGAAAATAGGTCACCACCCCCTTCTCAAGGGCAATTAGGGTGTGCAATAAGTGTTGTTTTGGCCAATAAAGTACACAAACATTAACAAATAAAATCTTTTCCTATGTTTTATAACAGAATTTATAACCTTTTATAACAGAATTCTGTAATGCACAGAGAACTTGTAGATGCAGGACCTTCACAACAGCTGCTAGAGTATGATTCATGTATTACTTAACTTTATGCAGTATGCTGGTAAAATAGACTCTCCTCTCCCACCTTCTGCTTTTGATATTAAAGCTAAAATTGCTAATTCCATGCATGCATGATTACCTTTCATATCAGGTCTAATCTCCTGAGTACATGTTTAGAGTGGAAAACCTTGCAGGATCAAACATGTGATTAGACGCCATTGCCATTCTTTCTAAACAAACAGTAAATCTTTTCTGACACTTTGGAATTGGCCCAAAAACATCTCTTGCAAAATATGATAGTAGCATTGCCAGCCAAGGAAAATATCAGACATCATGTTTAATTCTTATAAATCCTTTCCTGTAAGAATGTTTCACTATGAGTCTCTTGTGCAAACATTTCCCTTAAATCCAGGATAGAATGAAATAAACATTTGGATAAAAATAGTAAATGCTTTTTCCTTCTAGCTCACAAATTAATTCACTTCCTAATTCTCAAAGTTATGTGATTTACAATCATCACTGTCCATTTAATGAATAAATAGCATGGAAATTACCATAAAGATGAATCTGCTTTCAAGAAAAATCACCCTGGGAAACAGTTTTCACTGGCTCTGCTGAAAGGCTTCGCCTGATTGCCAGTGTATATAAAATACTCCAACAGGAAATATGTCCCTAGATGTTAATGTGTTATTCTACTGTAGGAATTAGAATACCTCTTGAGATGAAAACATATTTTTTTCCAGTGATCATCTGGTTATTTATGCTGGAAAATGATCTTTGAAGATAATCAAATGGCAAATGTCACATTTATATTGACCTCCCAAACATATAAACACAAAATATCACTGAGGAACACCGGCAGTCCAAAGTCCCTACATAGTCCAACCGCCAGCCTCTGATTTGCCTCATTTGAGCATCCTGGACAGAATTTTGGGAGCCAGGATTTTCCCCGCCCACTTCATTACGTATGCAGCAGGTTCAGACTTTGCTCCATCCCTCAGCGGGAGCCCTGGGATTCCCAGCAAAATAGTAAAAGTGTTGGGTCTCAAAAATGTGATCTTCACCCCATTATTTTCTGATCTTTACACCGTGTCTCAAACTACTCCAGTGACATTGACCTTGTTTGAGGTGGGGGACATTATAAACCAATGCCTTAGTAAAAGCTTAGATGCAAGTTTAGGATCTCTGTGTCTAGTCCTGGCATAATTTGAGTTAAACCAGTGTGCATAAAATGTTCAGATTCACAAAAGAAATTAAGGTAATAATGCCAGACAATTGATGTCCTGATTTCAGTGTTATCGTAAAGAGATGATTCAAAAAGGAATCTGTGTTCCTTCTCACGGGGCAAAACAGTAAAAGGAAAACCTCACTGCTTTTCCTTTATGTACTTCCTCCAGGCTAGCTCATTGTAATATCAGCAGATATGTGCATCAGAAAATAGATGCATAACACAAGCAATAATTTGGAAAAACAGATAGACTCATTCAGTGACACCAAAATTTTACATGAATGATCTTTCATAACTACCTTTCATTCCATTCTGATTTATGTCTGCATTGATATAGTCTATCCAGTAATTTACAATGCATATGGAGTAGGCATGCTGCCTGAAGACTAGTTTAGCTAACCTTTGCGATTGATTTAAGAGCGATGATTTTAAACATATTTAATCTAGCACTTTGCCTTGAATTCCTTCAGTGTCTGGGTTCTCTGGACTACTTCAGATTCTGATTATGTTGCTTATGGTAATTCCACATAGCTGCAGGGATGCATCCCACTAATTAAGACTTAAGTCATATTCCAAGAAACATTAAAGCCTCTCAGTGACTCATTACTGCTAACACTTCATACAATATGCTGTAACTAAATATGGAAATCAATCTGTAACTGACTCTGAATGTCTTATACACACTGGTTTGATTTTTCTTTCCCTGGTGACAAATATCAGCATGAAGCAATAACATGGTAAAAAAAGAGCTTTTCAGTAGACTTCCTGAATTCATAATTCACTGTTTAAAACACAGTTTCCTAAAAGCCTCTAATTAGAATCTAATATTTGAAATTCCCTTTCCGTGGATTGTCACCTTACTACTGTGGAAAGGCTCAAAATATCTGTTGATCCTGAGGGCAATGCTGTCAGGAGTTCTCAGCTGTCAGGAACTGGGTTTCTGCTGATGTGTAACAACATTCCCATATTAAGAGATGTCCTGCACAAATTGTCTATTTTGAGGAGTTCAACCTCCCACCAATCCACACAAACACATCACAAGCCCTGCAGTGATTGGCGAGGGGTGCCAGGGGTGCCTGAAGAAGGGCCTGTGCCCGAAACGTCGAATCTCCTGTTCCCTGGATGCTGCCTGACCTGCTGTGCTGTTCCAGCAATAAAGTTTCAACTTTGATCTCCAGCATCTGCAGACCTCACTTTCTCCTCGAGGGGTGCCAGGGGCAGGATTGGGAGATCTCTAAGTCCCTAGCTTCAGACCAGCATGTAGGTGGTGGAGTTTTGACTAAGTCATTTTACTCTTGGAATAGGAACAGGAGAATGTTTCAGCGGCTTTCTTCACAACTGAGCAGCCCTCTTCAGATACACACTGTTCATCCCACACGAGGAAGGTACAAAAAAGATGCCTTAAACGCTGTCTGTTCCATCATTAACCTACCTGGAAAACCATATCCAATGGGCTCATCTAGCTTAGTCTGAAAACCAAAGTGAAGTATGATCTTAGAATCTGGAATGTTCAAACCCCCATGAATAATGAGTAAAACAATGA
This sequence comes from Chiloscyllium plagiosum, assembly GCF_004010195.1. Taxonomy (NCBI): domain Eukaryota; kingdom Metazoa; phylum Chordata; class Chondrichthyes; order Orectolobiformes; family Hemiscylliidae; genus Chiloscyllium; species Chiloscyllium plagiosum. Next base: position 32,398,095 of record NC_057723.1, read on the forward strand.
TCTGTTCTTGTTACTCATGAAATCAGGCACTTCAACATTGATATTGCTGTCTTACAGGAGTCTTACAGGAGGTGGGGGGCAGCTGAGGGCAGACGATGGTGGTTACCCCTTCTTCTGGAGGGGAAAACCTAAGGATCTACCCAAGATGCACAGAACTGGATTCACATTCAAGAATGAACTTATCAACCAACTCTCAGAGCTCCTTGTTGGCACCAATGATTACCTCATGATTCTCCAGCTGCAATTTGCCACAAACCAGCAGGCAATGGTCGTAAGTGCCTCTGCTCCAACTCTTGATACCACATATGAGTTTAAAGAAGGCTTCTGCTCTCCTCTGGACACCATACTCATCAACATTCCTAAGGAAGATAAAATTAAACTCCTTGGTGACTTCTATATCCAAGTTAGAAAGGATACCCAATCCTGGAAAGGAACTATTGGAAAGGAAAGAATTGGGAATTGCAGCACCATTGAGATTCTCCTGCTCACCAAATGTGCAGAACACCAGCTCATCATCACCAGCGGAACACACTGTTCCATCAAAAAGACAAGTTGAAGACTTCTTGAAGGTATCCACAATCAAAGCAATGGTATTACAACACAGGGTATGATTCTCGCTTGGGGTGCAAGAGGACTCAGGTTCAAATCCTGGACAAGCCTCCAAACTGTTGCAACATGGGGTAAACCCTCCTGCTTTATCTAAACCAGCGATACTGAAAAAATTTATCCCATGCAGTAATCTGTGAAAATTTGAGAGGCCACCAACTATTTAAAGTATAACTTTATTTCTTAAAGTATAACAGAGAATAATTAACTACTACCTATTTACAACTCCTTCATCTAATCTATCCTTTCTTTTCCCTTCTGTAATATTAGTCTGATAAAACCTTCAACTAAGATTTCTTGAAAAGTTCAAATTTCAAAACCAGTCAGCAGTCGAATCTTCTTTTTATTTTCATCTGTAGATTTGCTCTCCAATTTGTTGGTCTTTTGGCAGTTCTCCCTCAACTGTTCAATTTTTCTCCAAAGCATCGGATTGTGTCATCGGCTTTTAATATTGTCAATGTACTCAATATAAACTTGACTGGAGTTGGTATTTTTTGTGGGGTTTAATTTAAACTGATTGGTCTAATTCAAATTTGTTTTTGTCTCCAGGCAACCAGCTACTGGACATGTTACATTGCATCTTATTCAGAACACTTGGTATTGTCAGATAGTTCTGCTAGCTTTTAATTCTAGTAAAGATACAGAACACTCACATCTTCATAGCACATGATTTATCCTGAGACCAAAAGTGTGTCCTCATTACCAAAGCGATCATCAGTGCATACAGACCAACGGCTCATCCACTCCTCAATATCCGTCAAATGCTACAGAAACAGTGGAAGTCAAGGAAACAGTTCAGCAAAATGCTTAACATTGAGTGACTTCAAGAGCCAAGCAGACTAGTGAACTTCCAACTATGTCATCACCAAAATCTCCACAATATTCATTTTCATGAACTGGATGAAATCTGAAAAGAGATGAAGACAGATATCATCTCATTCTGCAAAGAAATCATTAGCTACAAGACCCGGAAAATCTACGACTGGTTTGAGGAGAATATCATATCTTCTAAGACCTCAGCAACAATCATAAGGAAGCTCTGTATGCCTGACAAAACAACATCATCAGCAAGGCAGAACTTACCAAACAGCAAAGGCAGAATTACAATGGCAAATGAGGGAAATCAAGAACCAGTGATGGACTGAGAAAGCTAAGGAGCGACAATGTCTTGCTGATCAGTGCAACACTCAGGGTTTCTTCGGTGCCACCAGGGTAATAGAAAGACCATACACCCTTAACCTCAAATTGGTATAGACCAAGGATGGCGCCCTTTAGAGAGATAGAGGGCCTACAATGGAGACAACACTTAAAGAAAAACTCCTGAACCATGATATTGTTGTCAATGAGGATATGTTTGAGGAAATCCCCCAAGTCACCACCAAACAGGATCTTCGATTCCAACCTGGTGTGGCAAAAGTCAAAGCCTCCACTAGGCACATGAAGAATGGAAAATCTGCAGGAGTAGACATGATTCCAACAAAGACTTTCAAACTTGGACAGGCAGCACTTACCCATCACCTCCATCAACTGTTCCTTAAAATCCAGGACAAAGAAGGAATTCCTGCCCATGTTAGGGATGCTGATATTATCATGGTCTTCAGGAAGGGAGACAAAGCGGAATGTGGGAAACACTGAGGAATCTCCTTACTCTTCATTGACAGGAAGATCATCATGTGAAGCCTTACTGGGCACCTTCTTCTATTGTCTGAGGAAATCCTTCTTGAAAGCCAGTATAGTTTCTAACAAAACTGTGGAACCATGGACATGATTTTCACTGCTTGGCAACTCCAGGAGAAATGCCAGGAACAACATTAATCCAGTCTACATGGCCTTCATCAATCTGACCAAGGCTTTTGACTGAGTTAATCAGGAAGTGAGATGGAAGACCCTGTCAAATGCTATCTGTTGAGTAAAATTCATCAACATCTTCTGTCTCCTCTATGAGAAAATGTGGGCAAAGGTCCTCACAGACAGTAATAAGACAGAATCCTTTGAGGTCAAGACAATGGTCAAACTGCAATGTGTCATTTTCTCCATAGTTGTAACTACCATTCTCCATCTTCAAGATCAAACTTCCCAGTGGTACAGACATTGTGTACAGCATGGATGGAGTGATTACCAAAAACAATTTGAAATTCAGGCTAAAAAAACCTTCTGTAAAGATGACAGAACAAGTGGATCAGGCTTTTCAAAAAAAAAACAAGATCCTTTGTTTTCAGGATAGAGGCATAAATTCAAAATTAAGCACACAAAGTTCTGGAGTTGGGATCTCCAAAGCTGTATGGTTTCATGGAACTCATTGAATCTTAACAGATATGAGGCTTTATTAAATTCTTTAATTTTTTAAAGAGTAGACATGGCCTTACTTGGCTGGCCTTTCAGGCCTGACTCCTGCTTCAAACATGTCGGTGATAAGATATGAAATACAATGCAGTTTAAACACTTTGCTATCACAAATCTTTCTGTCTACCCCATTCTCACAAATCTCCTTTTACCATTCTCTCACTATTTTCATTACTCTACAACCTCACACCCTGCTGTCACTCTGCAATTACAATAATTTACAAGCTTCAAAATGGACTCCCAGTGAGGAAACATTGATGTAACACTGTCCTAAAGTACAATAAATCTTTAGCTGGGTCTCAGGTAGAGCTCTTTTATTCAATTCTAGTGTCTATATTTTCAGAAAGGTGTCAAGTTTTTTGCGTAGTGTGCAAAGGTGATTTACAAGGAATGGTATGAAGTCTTCAGTTATGAAAAAAGACCAGAGAAGCTGAATTTGTTCTTTTTAGAGCTGCGAAAATTCAGAGACATTTAAAACAGTTGTTCAAAAGCATAAAGGATCTTAATTATTCAGAGAGATTGTTTTCATAGTCACCTAATTTTCAAATCAAGATTTCATGATTGAATTTAAATTCAATCAGGTGTCACATTGGGTTTTGTTCCCATATTCCCACAGCTTTAGCCTGGGCCCTTGGCCATTAGTTCAGTAACATTACTGCTATGCTATCGTTAAGTGAAAATTGGATAAATAATTGCAAGGGAGGAAATAATTGTGCTATTGGAGGGAAACGGCCATAGGGGCAATTGGATATCTTTTTCAAGGAGCAAGCATAGTCACGCTGGGCCAAATGTCCACTTTGTCCTGTAAGATTCTATGATTCTATCCATATAGCATTGCAAAATATTAAAAGCATCAATACTTCCAATCAGAACTGAGGTAAAATAGTAAATGTAATCACATGAAGCAATATGTTGGGAGTTGTGCTTCTATCTTTCAATTATATTCTACTCCATTAATTTTTTTCCCCATTAGCTTGAAATATACAGCCCCGAGAGTAAGTAATTTAAAGTTACATTTCAGGCCTGTGCCAGCTAATAATTATATGTCAGCTCACCTCCTTGAAGCTAAGACCAAATGTTATGCAAACTTGATATTTTAATTATCGATTTAAAATTTCAATTCCAAATGCTTTTATTATCGAAAAGAATTTATTGGTACAACAGGATTTCAATAATCACGTAAGTCTGTAATATGTTTAAAATGTTGGGTTGGGCATTTGATTAAATGCTTGCTGCTGGCCAAAAGGTTTAGATTCAAATACTGGCAACGTTTGATCTGTCTTTCATTGTACTGAGATGCATCAGATGAATACAAAGTGTGACAGCAGAGAGCAATGTATGATCCAAACATTTTTATATTATAATATTGTGGCATCTCCTGTTTGAAACTCATTAGATGGATTGTCGTCTTTTCCAATGGAAACATCATTCCTTATCAAGTTAAAACTTTTATTGCTCATCTTGCTGTCTGTCTTCCTCTGTTGTATACTTTGGTTAATTTCTTGAGTATTCTGACTGTATTGACAAAGAGGCTTATGGAACTGCTTACCCAACATGAGCTCTGGGATTGAATATAGAAGAAAAATATTTATATAATGAGGTTCACTGGGAAAGCTAACATTTACTGCCCGTCCCAAAGTGCCTTGAAATGGTGGTGATGAGCCATCTTCTTAAATGTAGCCGTCCTCAGGTACATCCACAATGCTGTTCGAGAGTTCCAGGACCTTGACCTAGCAATAGTGAATGCACAGGAATAGAGTTCCAAGTCAGGATGATGTGTGACTTGCAGGTGGATATTGCAGGTCATAATGCTCCCTTGTGGCATCTGCTCTTGTCCTTGTAGGTGGTAGAGGTTGTGAGTTTGCAAAGTGTTGTCACCAGAACTCTGGAGAGTTGCAACAGTGCATCTTACATGCAATATCCCCTGTTGCTATGTTGTGCTATGATGGAGGGAGTCAATGTGAGAGGTGATGTATGGGAGGGTCAATCATGTGGACTGCTTTGTCTTGAAGAGTGACAACCTTCTTGAGTATTGGGGGGCTCCAGTCATCCTGTCAAGTGAAGAGTATTTCATCACTCAGTGGTTTGCAGGGGCATGTTAATGAAAAGAAAAACGGAAATCCTCTTTTCACCCATGTGATACATCGGGCAAGGTTTTCACCAAGACAGGAATTCTCCACAGACATTTTTAAATGTCAGCTAGGATCTGGGTATGCCCCTACTTCTGACAGATGCCTTTTTTTTGGTATTTTTAAAGGGGTGGAGGAACACATATAATATGAACACAGTTGGGTCATTTGGACTTTCAAATAAACCATTTATTCGATTGTACAAAGGACTTAACCCACAACACAGGAGTCACAAATTGATGGGTAAACATTTTATTTCATAGATCGTGGAAAAGCAGTGTACCTTTAAGACAGTTAGATGGTAGACAAACCTAAAGAAACTATCAACAACACATTGCTAGATGAGGGACACAGGTTCAAAGGCATTGTGGTGGGTCAGCAGCATTTTTGTATGCTTTTCTTCAGGACAACTTTTGTAGCCATCTAGAGGGCAAGTAAAACTTTCAATCTTTTTTCCTTTTTCAGAAATGTTGGTAAGGCCAATGTTTGTTGCTTCTCCTGACTGATCTTGAGTTGAGTGGCTTGTGAGGCCTTTTTAGAATTAACTATATTCTCATAGGTCTAGAATCAGACACCAAAAGGTTTTCTTGCCTATTGAACATTAATGAACCAGATGGGTTTGTTTTAAAACAACAATTGACAATGGTTTCACAATCATCGTGACTGTAACTAGCTTTTAATTCCAGACCTATTTGAATTGAAAATTCCCAGCTTCTGTTTTGCTTGCTTGGGATTATGAATCCAGAACCCTTGGGTAGATCTTGAATTTCTAGATAGCTATTCTAGTGATTTCACCAATACACGATAATCTTCCCACTAATATTGGATATACTCAGCTCATCCAACAAGAAGTGTCCAGTATTTCACGGCATATGCAAGCTATGATCTGTAAGAGGGAAAAAAAATGAGGACTGCAGATGCTGGAGATCAGAGTCAAAAGTGTGGTGCTGGAAAAGTACAGCAAATCAGGCAGCATCCGGGGAGCATGAGAGTCGAAGTTTTGAGCATTCCTAGTGAAGAGCTTATGCTTGAAACATCAATTCTCCTGCTCCTTGGATGCTGCCTGACCGGCTATGCTTTTCCAGCACCACATTTTTTGACTATGATCTGCAAAAGTATATTAAACTAAAATGTACAGATTCAATGGTCAGAGAAACTCAAAGTGCAACACAAAACTCCACAACAGCATGAGAGAAAGAGGAATAATATCAGGGACATTTGCAAATCTTCATTCATGGCATACAAGCACATCAATGAAATTCAAAAGGTATCTGCAACTACACAGCTTACAGACTCTAGTCACAGTACACACAGTCAGCTTGGCACACCACATGGATACTGTCAGAAAACTGAAGCTTTTACCTCAATCTAAGTGATATATCCCTACATCAATGACTTAAATGAGAAAATTAGGGGGGTTGTAGTTAAATTTTCAGATGACACAAAAATAGGCAGGAAAATATGTTATCAAGAGGATTTGTGGAGTGAATAGATTGGCATTGGTAGGTAGACTGATTGGGCAGAAATCTGAGGTATAATACGGGAAAATGTGAAGCTGTTCATTTTGGCAGAAATAATTATAAAAATTATAATTATAATTTTATTTTCTGATTCTATTTCTGCTTAAAATTATCTAAATTTTGTTTGCCTTTTTCTCTGAGAGGAATTCCTATTATACTATAATTAAAGTTAAATTACATTATAGACATAATTACTACATATGTTTCTCTAATGTCAATTTGACCAATTAACACATGACATAAAAACATTCAGTCTACTCAGTACAGATTTTACAATATAAGACAACCTGTGAGCATTTCAACAGTACTTCAGAGAAAGCCTTGACAAGATTCTTGATTGAAGTTTTATTGTTACGAGTTCGACAAGTTGCTGAGATAGATTTTTATAATTTGTGTCAATGACACCGCCATCTGGAAGTTGTTACTTCAAGAAAATATATTAAAAAGTCTGAGAAAAGGTAGTGAATTGCAAATTTGTAATAGAATATAATTTTGGACTTGGCTTTCTAAGTATTTGTATTATTGTTCACTCATCTGCTGAGATTGAATTATTATTTATTATGTTCTCAAGGAAATTATCATCATTATCACTTCACAAAGGTTTCCTTTGTCTATGTTTAGGCCAGTATTAGAAACATCTTCTCAGAAAGGATGTCTTGTCCCCTCAACCCAAATAGACATTCAGAAGATCAGTGTTGGTGTTCTTGTATTCAAGAATGAGGTAGATATAGCTCTTGTGCCTAAATGGATCAAGGGATATGGTGGGGTTGGGGGGGGGGGGGGGGGTGAGGGGGGGTGGCGGGGGGGGTAGGGTATAAGAAGGGTATTGAGCTCAATGATCAGTTATGATTGTATTGAAAGGTGGAGCGGGCTCAAAGGGTTGAATGGCCTACTCCTGCTCATATCTTCTATGCTTGTGGCATAGTGATAGTGTCCTTTAACTGAACCAGGTGGCCTGACAACAATTCACACCCTCTCTGGATGTTTGTAATAACACCTTTGAACAGATTGGATAGGAAAGTATTTATAAATTAGAGTGTCCTTTGTAAGCAGTTTCCCAATAGGAGCAGGCATAAATAATGAAACCAATTTAAAAGTGCAATGACAAATGTCATCCTGATTGGATAATTATTAGGGACTCCTCCAGAAAAATAATTGGGCATGTTCTGACTTTTGGATAGCATTAAACAACCGCAAGTCTCAACCTGTTCAAGATCTTTCTCAACTTTTATTTATTGAAGTCAATCAAAATAATAGTTGGAAGTGAAGTAAAACTGGTTGCTGTCTCACAATCACATGTTTCACATTATTGTTCAAAGTCAAAATCCAGCTCACTGAGCGAGTAACTTCAAATTCCCACATCTACTCTGGGGTTCGACCTAGCTAACAGGAAACCTTCTCCATGAGGAAGGAGGAAAAACCCCTTGGCTACAATTCCTTGCTCCTACCACACAGCTGCAGAGCAGCATTGCCAAAGGCCTCCCACCCAGTTGGAATGAGTGCAGAGAGCAAAATCAAATATGATGGATGGTTATGGTTCATGTTGTAACCACCCACATTCGAATGTGAATCAAGTTCATTTAGAATTGGATTACAATGCGAAGTGAAAATCATCAACAGCTGCAAACGAATCATAGATATTCTAAGTTGTGGTAACTAAATACATATATACACCACACAAGCTTTGTAGTACAGATGAAACCATTTATTTTGCTTTTTGTACTCTGCTCTTGCAATTGCGTTCATTATGAAATGCTGTCTGGGGAAATGTTTGGACTAATACCAGAATATGGTGGGCAGGAAGTGCATGCACACTTACAGCTGCAGTATGTCACCCGACAAATTGGTTAATTGAGATTGTATTTGTAGTCCATATGAGATCTACATTTTTGTCAATGTACTGCACTAGGCTTTACTGAACCTTACATACAGAGCATTGTTGGACTTCTATAGACTCACACTCCAGTTGCATGAGTCTGATGTCACTATGATCTAGCTTCTTTCACAAATGTAAAATAAAACATTAAAGTCACTATATTGTCACCAGACCATAGGGCTGCTTCTTCATTACAGAGAGTCAACTGGTTGTGGTTTCACCTGACGGTCATCAGGCCTCAGGCAAAAGGAGAGGTTGAGAAGGAGAATCCTTCATATTAGCACCAGCCAATGCAGGAATTAAAACCACGCTGTTAGCATCACAAGTCAGCTGTCCAACCAACTGAGCTAACACCGTGAAGTAAGTCACCTGAAGTGAGTAATCCTACTGGACTATACAGCTGCTTTCTCATTAGAGAGATGGCTGCTGGTTTAACCTAAGTGTCACCACACCTCAGGCAAGGGGAAAGGTTGAAAATGAGGATCCTTCACAGTAACCTCAACCTGTACAGGAATTAAACCCATCTATTGGGACCACACTGCACCTCACACCAGCTGCCCATCCAAGTGAGCTAAGATACAATTCCTTTTACTCCTTTTCCTATTATTTGATGGACCTTTTATGTGGACAATGGAACCACACTGATTTAAATTTAGCAACGATTTGAAGGCATGCTAGAGGGCTCAGAAACTAATGAGAATTGTTGCAGGGAGGAGGAATTTCAGTTACATAGATAGATTGTAGAGTTTGGGACAGTTCAAAACAGAGAAACGAAGGTTGAAAGGAGATTTGATAAAGGTATTCACAATCATTAGCATTTGGATAAAATAGTTCAAACAAACTGTTTTCGTTTGTGAGAGGTCAAGAACCAGATGGTACAGATTTAAGTTAATTGGCAAAAAAGACAAAGATGGCATGTGGAAAAGCATTCTTTGTAGCAAGAATCTTGGATCTGTAATATATTGCTGAAACTGTGCTGAAGGCATATTCAATTGAGGTATTCAAGAGGGAATTACATGATTATCTGAAAGGAAGTATGGGCAGGGCTACAGGCAAGGGCAGATGAGTGATCAGCATGGATCTAATGGACCAAAGGGCTTCATTCTGTCATGTAACCATTCCCTGATTCAATGAGGATAAGACAGCAACCCCCAGAAATGTGCGAAGTAAGCTTGCAGCACTCTTGTGTCATGATTTCTACATTTTTATGTCTTATTGTGCTTCACTCACCACATGCTCATGATATTCAGCACAAAGTGACACACACCGGGAATGATTCCTTGCTGGAGGTATATAAAGGTATTATGCTCAGCCTAAACTCCAATGTAACTTTGAAACAGGGCTTTCAGAGCTGGTGGGGCTACATTATGGATATGACCTTAAATGAGGTCTTCTCTGGCAGAATATTTCTCTTCTGTATTTTGAAGAAACGTGGGATGCTATATGCTGTGGTCATGTTCACTGGAACTATTTGTATGTCTTGCATAGGTTTTTTAGCACCAATCCATCTTCCTGGTATTATTCTGCCAACAACAACTGGGGAAAGGTGCCCACACACAGTCTTCAGCATAAGAAAGACTTCATTTTGACAAACAGGTGTATTATAGAATACATAATAGCTAGTTACATTCCACTGAGATATTTGAATGTCCTTCATACAATCTTGGGCTGCACTTAAGAGTAAGTACGCATTATTGCTGCTAAAGTATTCGGATACACAACTTAGAGAAAACTGAACAGCAGCATTCACTCTAAGCTGTATTTCAGTACGGCTGTGCAGCCACTCCAAAGTTCCTCTGCCAACACATTGACTACCAGTTTCAGAAGATACTGCCATGCACAGACCTTGGAGGTCTATAGAGGAAACAAAATTAAAGGGAGCATTACTGAACAAGAGCTTAACTTCTCAAAGGAATAACTCTTTCTATCCTAATGGACCAAACATTCCTCATGATGTGAGTTTACCCTTTCAGATCTTAACTGCTACATAGAGTTTTCCACAGAATCTTAGCCAATATATATCCGTCAAACAACATTTGATCATTGTCACATTTCTGCTTAGGGACATTGTTGGATACAAATTTGTTGTTGTATTTTCTGCAGTTTAGAAATGTTTACAGAAGGGCTGAGACATCCACTTTTCTCTTTTAACTGCAGTAAGTGCAAAACGTTTGATATGCTTTCCTTTATTGGTCAGAGTATTAAGTATAGGAGTTCGGAGGTCATGTTGCGGCTGTACAGGACATTGGTTAGGCCACTGCTGGAATATTGCGTGCA
>NC_057723.1:32408919-32433741 GCF_004010195.1 Chiloscyllium plagiosum
GGTGGTATGTGTATGGAATGAGCTACCAGAGGAAGTGGTGGAGGCTGGTACAATTGCAACATTTAAAAGGCATTTGGATGGGTATAAGAATAGGAAGGGTTTGGAGGGATATGGACCGGGTGCTGACAGGTGGGACTAGATTGGGTTGGGATATCTGGTCGGCATGGATGGGTTGGATCAAAGGGTCTGTTTCCATGCTGTACATCTCTATGACTCTATGACTCTAAAACTGCACAGGAAGTCTTCCTACTACTGCAGGTGAAAAAGGTCCACTGGACCTGTGCCTATCAGACACTTCAGTAGTCAAATGGTGGGATTTTCACAGGAACATAACCTTTGCAAGCTTGGTCCTGACCCATCTGAAGGCTGGTAACCACTGTAATCTATAGCATCACTGAAGAGACCAAAGCTGCTGGTCTCACAGCAATGCAGATCCCCAGGAGCAATAGGTATAGGAGGTAATTTTTCAGAGGAGGCATATGGGGAGGGCTATATCAGGAGGGTGCTTTTTGCATCATACTTCTGACCCCTGCCACTCCCCATATCCATGTCCTTGATCATCACCAGATTAGAACAGGCTAAAGTCCCACACCTCAAGCCAGCTGGCAGATCTCCCTGCCTTGCCAGCTACTAATCCATGGTGCTGGCATGTGGATGCTATTAACTGACTACTCAAAGGTCACAGTTGGTGCAATGGCTTGCAAGATCTTCAGGACCAGAACATAATTGTTGTGGTAGCAGGAAGGTGACAGGTATTTCTCCCAGATTAATCTTCCTGATTTCCTTCTCCTACTATTACCTTCCCTGCTGCTTCCCTGCTTTAATTGGAAATAAAGCTCTTTGGTCATTCTATGATTATGAAAGGTGTTTTGTAAATGCCAGTTCATGCCCTTCTTTCTTATGAGCATCTTCATACAGTGAGGTCAGGTCCTGAGGGCGATGTTAGTGGCACTGACCCTGCCATACACCTTTGACTAGAATAGCTGGATTGTTGCCTTTAGGATGCCCCTACAGGTGCTGAGAAACAGTGCATCTTCCGTGCACTACTTTCTTGGACAAAGACCTCCAAGGAGGTAATCTCTGCATATTCAATGAATCACTTTCCTAATAGTCCATCATGCAGCCATATATCAGTGAAATCCAAATATCTGAGAGTGTAACCTCACTTCAAGAGACACATTGCTGCTTTAAATAGGTCTCGAGAGGTCTGCCAGACATTACTTGAAGAAAATGAACAGGCTACCCATTTCCTGATGCATCAGTTGAGCAGACATCAGTCATACTAATATGAGGCTCCAGATATTATGCTAGGAATGTCATAAAGAGTGCTTTCCTTGTTTTCCCATACATTCAATTCTCCCCAGAGCTCCAGCTCATATCATTGAGCTCAGTAAAACATCAGCAGCTGCCAAATGGATGAATTTAACTCAGCTGCTGTGTTAAAAAAAATCAATGTAACCTTGTTTTGATTAATAGTTATTTCCAAGTCCTAGAAAATGAAGGTCCTTCCAATCAATGTATGCTCGCTTCCACCTCACAACATGTGATGCCAGTTTCAGAAAATCACTTCTTATTGTCTTTCAATCAATAGAATGAATCGATTTCAGAATCGGTGAGGAACAAATGATCAATTCTGGCCTTTCAAATGTATTTCCTCCCTTCTTGCTTTCTATAAAGTGCATCATTCAGGGTCAAAGGGCAAGTTAATCTCAACCCCCTACCATTGTCATTCTCTAGCAAGCCATTCTGACAATAGAATAGCACACATGCTCATTTCCCTTCCTTTGCTTCCCTCGTATAGCATCTTACCTCTATGTGGCAAATCTACACAGATCTATAACAGAAATTAGGAACTTGGCAGTGGAATCTTGTGCCCTTCCCCACAGTGAATTTGGTAGCAGGGGACACTTAATTGGATGGCAGGGTGCAGGTGACATTCTTGCCAACTTCCCATCTCCACTCATGGCTGGCCTTCTCAGGACACTGACAATTCAGAACTTTAAATGTGTTATCAATGCCCACTTAAGGTCTGCTCATCCCACCACTACTAGTATTAACCCAGTAGTGTGTTTAGGTTCTAGGACAAAGTGAGGACTGCAGATGCTGGAGATCAGAGCTGAAAAATGTGTTGCTGGAAAAGCGCAGCAGGTCCAGCAGCATCCAAGGAGCAGGAGAATCAACATTTCGGGCATATGTCCGAAACGTCGATTCTCCTGCTCCTTGGATGCTGCCTGACCTGGTGTGTTATGTTCAGAGAGCATGAGACGTTTGCTGGTTTGTGAGATCCCAGGGCATGGGTATCCTTTCCAAAGGGAGTCAGTACTTTATTGAAGGAACTGGCATCAGGACAGAATGTGTACACCTTCAGGTGGGTGTAGTACCAGCTCTGGCCACCACCTTCCCAGTAATGTTCAGCGGCTCTCCAACCAAGAGCCTGTCACCTCCACAAGATGCCACCCTATGTTTGCAAATCCATGTCCTACAATTCTGCGGGGCAATGAACAATATGGTGTAAACATGGAGTTATCTGGAAAAAAATAACCGAATGTGAACGTCTCCTCACAATCTCTGTCAAAACATGTGAAAGAAGCTGTTGGGGCAGCTGTGGAAAATTCCAAAAAGTGTAAAGAGGGATGAAAGGGTAAATCAAGCCAAGGATGCTCATGAGTGCTCCTTGTGATTAGCTAAAATACACCAAAAGGCAAAGTGCTGGAAGCATATCTTGGATTGAAAAGATTGTGATGCAGAGCAATCTAGAGAAGACAGCAAATATAAGTGGAGAAAGTGAGGACTGCAGATGCTGGAGATCAGAGCTGAAAATGTGTTGCTGGAAAAGCGCAGCAGGTCAGGCAGCATCCAAGGAACAGGAGAATCGACGTTTCGGGCATAAGCCCTTCTTCAGGAATGAGGAAAGTTTGTCCCCAGTGGGGTTCTGTCCTGGTGAGGACCAGTGGGGTTCTGTCCTGGTGAGGACCAGTGGGGTTCTGTCCTGGTGAGGACCAGTGGGGTTCTGTCCTGGTGAGGACCAGTGGGGTTCTGTCCTGGTGAGGACCAGTGGGGTTCTGTCCTGGTGAGGACCAGTGGGGTTCTGTCCTGGTGAGGACCAGTGGGGTTCTGTCCTGGTGAGGACCAGTGGGGTTCTGTCCTGGTGAGGACCAGTGGGGTTCTGTCCTGGTGAGGACCAGTGGGGTTCTGTCCTGGTGAGGACCAGTGGGGTTCTGTCCTGGTGAGGACCAGTGGGGTTCTGTCCTGGTGAGGACCAGTGGGGTTCTGTCCTGGTGAGGACCAGTGGGGTTCTGTCCTGGTGAGGACCAGTGGGGTTCTGTCCTGGTGAGGACCAGTGGGGTTCTGTCCTGGTGAGGACCAGTGGGGTTCTGTCCTGGTGAGGACCAGTGGGGTTCTGTCCTGGTGAGGACCAGTGGGGTTCTGTCCTGGTGAGGACCAGTGGGGTTCTGTCCTGGTGAGGACCAGTGGGGTTCTGTCCTGGTGAGGACCAGTGGGGTTCTGTCCTGGTGAGGACCAGTGGGGTTCTGTCCTGGTGGCGGTTGGAGGGGCGGGGCTCAAGGGCGGAGGAGCGGGAAGTGGAAGAGATGCGGTGGAGGGCATCGTCGACCACGTCGGGGGGGGAGGAAATTGCGGTCCTTGAAGAAGGAGGCCATCTGGGTTGTACGTTTTTGGAACTGGTCCTCCTGGGAGCAGATGCGGCGGAGTCGAAGGAGTGGTAGATGTGGATGGATTAAAGTTCCCGAAAATATATATAAAAGGAGCCATACTGTATCTTGCAAACTTCCATAATGGTACCACTTGAAACACTATATTTTTCGCGAAAATGAACACACTTGTACTGGCATGTCCATTCTTAAAGGTGTATAACCTTTAGATTTGTATGTAATAGTGAAACAGTTGTTTATAAAGCTCTTTGACTTTATTGGTTTGAATTTTTGCTCTTTTGTCGTTCACTGCTGATTTTTTTTTCTTTTTTAATCTGTCTCCAACAACATTTAGGGTAATCCCATGCTGAATGAAAAACAGTAACAGCTGCAATGGAATACAACAGGAACATCATCTGCCTTCATGGAGCTAAGGACTGCCCATTGTGTTAAGGCTGAAGAATGAGGCGGTCTGAGTGACACGTCTTCAACCCAATGAGACAGGTGTACACAACATTTACTTTGCATGCAAAAGCAGCTCTGGCTTCATCACTTAGGTGTTTTTGTGGTCATAGTCATGGAATTTTCCAGTGACTAGGCAGCTTTGCATTTGGCAGCAAGGGTTACTGTTGCCTTTCTGCTGGCTTCCTTTAAATTACTTTGGATGACATTATGACATTCAGCCATACTGCATACGTCATTATATTCTCTAGTATTGTCTAAATTGTTGATTCAACCAAATGAAGAAACAAATATCTAAGAATACAAAGATACTTTTAATGTTAGCTTTAAGGTAGTGGAGTGCTGTAGATAGGAAAGACTTGGGATTTGAGCAGTTAATAGGGCTTACAATGTCTTTATTCTTGACAACAGGTGTTGAAACAAGATTCAGAAATGAAGTCTGAGGTAAGTATGCAGATATCTGACAATCTTAACAAAGAAGTCTGCACATGAGCAAAACGATCATTGACTGAAAGCAGGGCAACAAGGCGATTATGTGAATCAGCAGTGAAATGCTGATTTAACACCAGTGTTGCCATTGTCTAACTCAGCATTTTGCCCATTTAACCGTGCACAGCTGAACACAACATGAACAAGAAATTAAAGATGCCCTAACCAGTGTTATTTAAAGTTATTACTAAGTACTTATAGAATACTTTTCTTTTTGCAAATGATGTAATTGTGTGCATTTTCAAAAACCTTTATACTTAAATAAAGTTCATGATTGTACAGGGAGTATTGTGGTTGGCACTGTAGTACCTTTTTGTCATATGAAATATAGTGCTGAAATAAGTTGCTTCTTATCACAAATGGCGCTTTGTCTGGAAAATAAACTTTCCTGGGAGAATAAGGAGAGGCTTATGGAGCATGACAAGTTGCTAGAAGAAGGAGAAGAGGGAGAAGGTTGTCTGCTGGCAACCATTTCTATTAAGGAACGTCTGTGAGAAAATTCTCTTACCTATGCTTTAGAGAAGATTCTTTCACCAAATGATCACAAAGGCTACTGTTGCACAAGAGAGCTCATTGAGGCTCTTTATGCAAAGAGTAAAAACGTTTCTACTTGAGAAAGATGAGAAAGAAAACAAGGAAATATAGCCAGTTAGCCTGCTATCAGTATTGCAACAATGCTTGCATGTATTATCAGAGTATAGTAACATGGTACTTAAAAATATTAAAATATAATTAGAGAAGTCAACAAATATTTATGAAAGGGAAATCACATTTGGTAAATCTGTTCAAGTTTTTGACAGTGTAATTGCCAGAATAATTAAGGGAGAAACAGTGGATGGAGAGGACTTAGATTTTTAAAAACCATTTGTTAAGATGTCACACAGGATATTATTGCACAAAATTTGATCTAATATGATTAGGTAATATTAAGTGAGGATTAGTTGATGCATTTTGGGAAAGCAAATTTTAGCAGGACTTATACACTTAATGGTAAGGTCCTCTGGAGTGTTGCTGAACAAAGAGACCGTGGAGTGCAGGTTCATAGCTCCTTGAAAGTGGAGTCGCAGGTAGATAGGATAGTGAAGAAGGCATTTGGAATGTTTTCCTTTATTGGCCACAGCATTGAGTATAGGAGTTGGGAGGTCATGTTGTGGCTATACAGGATATTGGTTAGGCCACTGTTAGAATATTGCATGTAATTCTGGTCTCCTTTCTATTGGAAAGATGTTGTGAATTTTGAAAGGGTTCAGCAAACATTGACAAGGATGTTGCCAGGGTTGGAGGATTTGAGATATAGGGAGAGGCTGAACAGGCTGGGGCTGTTTTCCCTGGAGCTTTGGAGGCTGAGGTTTTATAGAGGTTTATAAAATCATGAGGGGCATGGATAGTTCTGGACTCTCCTAGGGTGGGAGAGTCCAGAACTAGAGGGCAAAGGTTTAGGGTGAGAGGGGAAAGATATAAAAGAGACCTAAGGGGCAACATTTTCACGCAGAGGGTGGTACGTGTATGGAATAAGCTGCCAGAGGAAGTGGTGGAAGCTGGTCCAATTGCAAATTTAAAAGGCTTCTGAATTGGTATATGAATAGGAAGGGTTTGGAGGGATATGGGCCAGGTTATAGCAGTTGGGACTAGATTGGGTTGGGATATCTGGTCGGCATGGATGAGTTGGACCGAAGGGTCTGTTTCCATGCTGTACATCTCTATGACTCTATGACAAAAACAGAAGTAGGAAGAAATGAGTTATTTTGGGGTTAGCAATCTATAGCTAGTATAGTACCACAAGGATCAGTGTCTGGAGGTTTGCTATTTATAAATTATAGCAGTGACTTCGAGAGAGACACTGAGTGCAGCCTATTCAAATTTGCAGAATATACAAAGGTAGGTAGGAAAGTAAGCTGTGATGAAAATGCGAAAAGTCTGTGAAAAGACCTCGGCAGTTCACAGCAGCAAGCAAGAACATGGCAAAATAATATAATCTGGAGAAATTGAAGTTATCTGCTTTCATGGGAAAAAGGGAAAGACATAAGATAGTATAAAAGGTGAGAGAATGGAAAATGTTGGTATTCACAGGACCTGAGTGTCCGAGCATCCAGGTTAGAGAATGTTAACATGCAAGTTCTGAAAGCTAAGACTTTGTTAGATTTTAGAATGTAAGAGTAAAGAAGTCTCACTGTAATTACATCGGGCATTGGTGAGACCATATGTATCATACTGTGTACTGTTCTGACTTCCTTACTTGAGGAAGGATACACTTGCCGAAAAGAGAGTCAACAAAGATTCAGTGGATCTATTCCTGGGAATAGGGATTATCTCATGAGGACGTATTCAGTAGACTAGGTTTATATTTCATAGCATTTAGGAATGAGATATATAAAGTTCCTAAGGGGCTTGAATGAGGAAATGTTCAGTGGATGTTACCCCTAGCTGATGAATCTAGAATTAAGAATTGGCTATTAGTGCTGAGCTGAGCAAACATTTCTTCATTGAATTCTTTGGAATCCTCTACCACAGGGAACAATGAATGCCCAGACTTTGAGTTATATTCATGTCAGGGATTGGTAATTTTCAAGGAATGAAAGGATGTGCAGATAGGGCAGAATGATGGAATTAATGTAGAAGGTAGAAAGCAATGATAAAGCTAGAGTGTGGGGTTAGTGTGAATACTGTCATCTGAGAGAGGATTGATGAGTGTATTTCAATGCTGCCATTATCACTTTCCTGGGATGTCACAGACAATACTAATAACTTATTGAAAAACAGATTGATGGATTGCTGTGATGCTCTGGGACTCCCTTTCGACAATGGTATTTAGACCCAGGATGACAGCAGTCTGTGATCCAGCTGTGGTACACAGACCAGTGATGTAAACAATTTGTATTGCAATGGAAGCTGCAATATTGACCATCAGGGATACTATTGCGGTGATTCCCAGAAGAATGTTGATAGAAGTAATAATCACCTCACATTGGAAAGGATGGCTCTTAACTTTGTACAATACTTTGGGCTAATCCATCTAGACTCTTAAAATCATGCTGGATTTTATCAGACTTCTAGGGCGGGCCAGGAAGTGAAGTTGGGGCTGATAAAATGGAAAAGGAAGGAACACCTCCCATCATCTTTCTGCTGGCATGGCTTTTTGGCAACAGTGGGCAAGGTGAAGGATGATTGATTTTGCCAATTAAGGGTGTTTCAGTGGCACTTTGTCAATGTCCCTGCAGGATTGAAAGGGAAGAGAGCCTCCTAATCTGGGATTCTGAGACCCACAGAAGACCTTCTTTGGAAACAATAATCACTACCCACATCAATCATATAACTCCTCCCATTACTCCTAAGCCCGAGCAACACATCACCCCACATGCTTTGCTGTGATGGAATTAAGCATTTAATGATGACCATGAAACCAGTGTTGATTGTTGGAAAAAGCCATCTGACTCATTAATGTTGTTGAGGGAAGTAAATTACCATCCTCACTTGACTAGCCTACATGTGACTCTAGAGTCGCAGCAATGTGGTTAACTCTTAACTGCCCTCTCAAAAATTAGGAATAGACTCCAAATTCTGGCCAAACCAGCAATGCCGACATCCTGTGAATGAATAAATATGGTGTCTGTATTGCATCCTCTGGCTGGGTGCAGTTCCAGTAGTATTCACTATTTGTTCTTAAATTAGATTACCTACAGTGTAGAAACAGGCCCTTCAGCCCAACAAGTCCACACCGACCCTTCGAAGAGAAACCCACCCCCCTATATTTACCCCTGACTGATCCACTTAACACTACAGGCAATTTAACATGGACACTTCACCTAACCTGCAAATCTTTGGACTGTGGGAGAAAACCAGAACACCCAGAGGAAACCCATGCAGACACGGGGAGAATGTGCAAACTCCACACAGACAGTCCCTGGCACTGTGAGGCAGCAATGCTAACCACTGAGCCACATGCCGCCCCATTTCCATTGACTTTGACTGAAGACTGCCAGCAGCCCTCTGATTAACCACAAATTTTAGAGGCAGCTTCTCATCCTTTGAAAGGCAAAAAAAAAATTAGATAGCAGCACATTAAAAACTGTAAAATTAGTGTAAAATGCTAATGGCTAAAGTCAGGTTGCTCCCAGCTTTCTGGCCCTTCATTGGGGCCCTTGCCACTGAAATAAATTCAGCCTATTATTATGTTCAGGACAGACTTAACAGAGGTGGCAGGAAAGTGGTAAATAATTCAAAGAGGGTTGCCTTTGGTCCTCAACATTGATTGCAGACTTCATGGGGTCCCACTGGTTCCCACATCCACCTGCCT
Source organism: Chiloscyllium plagiosum (assembly GCF_004010195.1). Taxonomy (NCBI): domain Eukaryota; kingdom Metazoa; phylum Chordata; class Chondrichthyes; order Orectolobiformes; family Hemiscylliidae; genus Chiloscyllium; species Chiloscyllium plagiosum. The sequence continues at coordinate 32,417,815 of NC_057723.1, forward strand.
TTAGCTAATAAATTTGTGTTCCTCCATTTTGAATGCCATTTGGAGGAAGCACTGAGAGTGTTAAGGGCTCAGAATGTAATATTGGTGAGGGACTTCAATGTCCATTACCAAAATTAGCTCAGTGGCACCACTACTGAATGATGTGGTCAAGTCTGAAGTGAGATGCCTGCAAATGATTGGTAGCAAGGGAGCCAACAAATGGTAGAAACTACTTGACTACATCCTCAACAATCTGCCTGCTGCAGATGCATCTGTACATGACAGCGTCAGTACAAGATACTGCTGCTCAGTCCTTGTGGAAACAAAGTCATATCTTCATATTGAGGATGCCCTTCATTGTGTAGGCTCTACCAGTATGCTAAATAGATTAGATTTTGAACAGATCTAGCAACTTGAGTTTGGGCATTCATGAAGTGCTATGGAACCTGAGTCATAGATTTATTACAATAAAATAAACTAAAAATAAAAATTATTACAATAAAATAAAATAAAAATACAATAAAATAGTACAATAGAATTAAACAAACTCTGCAACCTCATGACCAGGCATATCCCATACACTACCATTATGATCAAACACAGGATGTACTCTGAATCAAAGAAGAGTGTAAGGGGGCATTCCAGGAGCTGCACCAGACATTCCTAAAAATGAGGTGTCAACCTGATGAAGCCGCCAGACAAGAGTCATACAGGTTAAGCAGGAAGTCATGGGCACAGCTAAATGATTTCATAATGAACATGTCAGATCAAAGCTCTACAATCCAATCATGAATGGTGGTGGATAATTTAGCAACTCACTGGAAGAAGTGGCTCCACAAATTAATGCCCATTCTCAATGATGGGTCAACTCAGAACATCAATGCAAAGAATAAGGCTGGAGTATTCACAACCATCGTCAGCCAAATTCCTGACTGGATACTCTATTTCTGCCTCATCTTGATTAAAAATTAGTTATTGTAGGTTTGAGTTTGGATCTTGAGTTAAGGTAATTAAAAGGGAAGCAATGGATGGAGTGGACTTGGATTTTTAAGAAGCACTTGGTAATGTGCCACACAGGAATTTAATGCACAAAATTGTGATAATATAATTGGGGTAATATTAAGTGAGGATTTTCCATTTGTCTCAAGTAAACAATTAACTTGGAAGTATTTCCATAGCCTTGGCAATTTATTTTAAAACACTTTTTGAAGCCTGGATTCAGAGTGAATTGGCTTGTGTGCACCACTAATCGGTTTTTTTGTCTATCTTAGAGAAGACAATATGGTAAATGTTGGGGACTCACATTTGTAACTTGTGTTCGTTAAGCTGAAGGAAATGCTCATAACTGAGAGCTGAAGACTTTTAGGTTCACTATTGACTTTGAGTGAAGCAGTCCTGTGAAGTCCTTGCGATAGAATGAGTAGAAAAGTGCTGCCCAGATGGGTAGAATATGCAATAAACTTGAGGAGTTGGTTAGCGTGGGTGGCTGGTTTGCCATATAGAATCATGGCATCAATGTAGGTTCAATTCCTGAAGCAGCTGAGGTTGCTATGAAGGTGCTGCCTTCCCAACCTCTCCCCTTGCCTGAGGCATGGTGGCCCTCAGGTTAAACCCACTGTCAGTTATCTCTCTCTAAACAGACAGCAATACTATGATCCTCTGGGACCAAGACAACTTTACCTATATTAGAAACTAGTTCAACTCTGAATGAAGAATTAGCATTAGTCCCAGACCAGAAGTGTTGGGATAAAACTCAAGTGTAATAGTCCCAGGAAGAAATTATCTGCAATTTTAGTCTAAATATTTAAGTAACAAAAGACTTGAACATACTGAAGGATTAAATACAAGATTCTGCTGTTACTATTGTACTAGTGATGTTTTGGCACAGAGCAAATGATGTTTTGTTTCTTTTCTGTTTGAAAAGGAGCGTTTAGGGATTAATGAGATTATATTTTTTACTGTGTGTTTAAAAATTTTTAAAACTTCACTTTACCTTCATTTCTGTCATTGATATGTCAGTTTTTATTGTTAAAGCAAAATCTGCAGCATTGTGGGCTTATATTTATGCTTATGTTTCTGTTACAATGAAAACAAAACAAAATATTATCAATTAAGCCATTTGAGACCTGATTTGTCTAGTAATGACAGCAGCTGGGATCATAACAACAGTACTTTGACTTTATCATTGTATGATTTTGATTGATTGTTGCATCTTGAACAACCTGGCTCAATGACAGAGTGAGAACTTAGGAGAAAGGGAGATGGACCAGCCATCTGTCTCACTGGATAGGAAAGAAAGAAGAGTCTGACAGAGATGCTGAGAGATTCAGCACCAATGGTCCACTGGTGATCTTGGGTTGCAGAGAATAAAGTGTTTTCTAGTGTATTCAGAATGGCTCCTGGAAATTGAAACCCAGAAGATTCCGGCCAAACTACTTGCCTGACCACCATGAAAATTTGGCAATTTTTCTGTGTATGAATATGTAATAAACATAAAAGAACCTAATCATGTGAGAAAACCCATTCCATCCCTGGGCAGAAGGAAGGACCTCCTATATTTCAACCTGCTCCTCAACTTAATCTGAAAAGCAGAAAAGTTTGCTCATGGTACAGTATGAGTTGTAGATTTTTTTAAATTATAGAATCCCTACAGTATGGAAACATGTAATGACATAATTGGAGAAGATCACGCGTGTTAGTTTGAATAGAATTGGACAGCGTAGTTATATGTACTAACTTGGATTGCGAGTTATGAAACCCGTTTTGGTGAAGATAGGAATGAGTAGGTTTGTTAACCTTGGATTGGAGAATATTATTTGTAATAAAAATTGATCGGAAGCCTATTATCTATCAAAATTGTACAAAGCTTTTGCCTCTGTCATAAATCTGAGCTGTATTCCATTATGTACATCTCTCATGCATATACTAATAAACATTTAAAGAAAGAAACCTGAGTCTTTGTCCGGTCTAAGAGGAAATAAAGGGTTAAACTCACCCATTCACCTTGCTTCGCCTTTGTGTGATTTGTCCTCTCAGTCAGAGCTAGCAGGCTCATATTACTGCAATCATGCTGTGATATTTATTGCAGACACATAGACGATATGCTTGTCACAGTTGTCAACCGACCTCAGTCAAGTCAAGTAAAGAGGGATAATCTTCGCCCAGGGGTTCTTGGCACAGCAGCTAACTAAGTGATAATGAGGACTAAGAGTAGAAGACAATGGGTAAGCTGTGCTGAAGGCAACCCATGTACAGGGTAATGTGATACTAGGACTGAGGCTGCATGTGAATAGATTGGCTGTGCTGAAATTAACCATGTCCTAACAGGGTGTGAGGCAGGTAAAAAAAGACACGAAAGGATGTAATTAGGCTAGAAAATTATTTAACTTAGTGTTGATTTCTGGAGATAGTTTTTAAGGATTGATTCAATGAATGACTCTATAGGAAACAAGGGATGCGGTGATCATGTAGGAAAGTGTATTTGAGGTTAAAGATTAACTAAGTTCCTAATGAATGTTGGAACAAGCACAAGGGGCTGCAAGAACTATTGCTTCACTTATTTCTAATGCTGTTATATTCTTATGAAATCCTGGAAATTAGTGAAAAAATTGCCAATATGTAACTAAACAATGATGATTTGTCTTTCAGTTTTCTCTCCATATCCCTCTGCGTAAGCATTTCAAAGGCCTTCACACTCTTCCAGTAACTTCTCCATCAGACTTTGAATATGACAAGACATATTGAGGGGATGGTTAACAAGCATCTAGCATCTTCATCTTCATAAATAGAAGAATTGTATGCAAAACAAAAATCTGAGAAGTCAGACCAAGCATTTATAAAGTGCTGGTTAGCCCCAAACTAGTATTGTGTCCAGTTGTGGTTACCAGACTGTGAAGAAATGCAAAGGTAATTGAGAGGGTGCAGAATAGATTTACCACAATGGTTTCAGAAATGGGGAACTCTAGCTACAAGGTTAGGTTGAAGAGCTAATTAACATAGAAATGTAGAAGATAGAAGCAGGACGAGGCCATTTGGCCCTTCGAGCCTGCTCTGCCATTCATCACAATCATGGCTGATTGACCAACTCAATAGCCTACTCCTGCTTTCTCCCCATAACCTGTGATTACATTCACCCCAAGTGCTATATCTAGTCCCCCCTTGAATACATTCAATGTTTTGGCATAAACTACTTTCTCTGGCAATGAATTCCACAGGCTCACATCTCTGTGGTGAAGAATTGTCCCCTTATCTCCATCCTAAATCTCCATCCCCGAATCATCAGACTGTGATGCCTGGTTCTGGATGCACACACCATCGGGAACATCCTCTCTGCATCTACCCTGTCTATTCCTGTTAGAATTTTCAAAGTCTCTACAAGATGCCCCTCCCACCTCATTCATCTGAACTCCAGTGAAAGCAATCCTAATCTAGTCAATCTGTCCTCATCAGTCAGTCCTGCCATCCCCAGAATCAGCCTGGTAAACCTTCACTGCACTCCCTTGAAAGCGAGAGCATCCTTCTTCAAAAAAGCAAACCAAAATTGCATACAATATTCTATGATGTGAAGGTGTTGGTGTTGAACTAGGGTGGACAAAGTCAAATTCACACAACACCATGTTATAGTCTAACAGGTTTATTTGGAAGTACTAGCTTTCGGAGCGCTGCTCCTTCATCAGGTAGTTGTGCAATCGGACCATAAGACACAGAATTTATAGCGAAAGATCAGTGTCATGCAACTGATACAATATATTGAACAAACTGAGATTGCTGTTTAATCTTTCATCTTTTAGAATGGGTTGCAGGTTTCAGTTCGTTAATATGTAAATTCTAGAACTTCTTTCCAGTCACATTCCTGAGATAACTTAAGTTTTTATTTAAAAAAGGTGACATCTCAGCTCAGACAATGCACTAAAGGTTTGAGGTTGGAGTCTGTCTGTTTCCCAATCTTGAGTCAGACTAGTTCTATTTATAAAATGTTACATGGATTGACTACCTGCATTGACTGCCGACAGATTGTGTGTTTTATGAACAAAATTCTGAAAATGCAAATTCACCCCATAGACTTATGTGTGTGTGTGGGAGAGAGAGAGAGAGACAGAGAGAGCGCGTGCATGCATGTGAATGTGAGTGCACGTGAGAGACTGTGTGTTTGTGTGTGTGCATGCTTGGTAAAGTGTGTGCATGGGTGATGGAGTAAAAACCTGTGAGAGGGTGCGTGCATAAGTGTGAGTGTGGGGAGTGTATGTGTGAGTGCCTGAGAGAGAGCTGTGTCTGGGTTCGGGTCTGCGTGAGTGTGTGTGTGTGTGCATGCGTGTATATAGTGTAGTGAGGTCACCTGTCATGTGACGTGAACCCAAGGTCCCGGTTGAGGTCATCCTTTTGCCTCTGCTTGGCGACTCTGCGTTGTTGCAGATTCTGAAGTCCGCCTTGAAGGATGGTCACCCAAAGATCCAAGGCTGCATGTCCTTGACCACAGAAGTGTTCTCCGACTGGGAGGGAACATCCCTGTCTGGCGATTGTTGCGCAGTGTCCATTAATCCGTTGTCGTAGTGTCTGCTTGGTCTCGCCATTGTACCATGCTTCGGGGCATCCTTGCCTGCAGCATATGAGATAGACAATGTTGGCCAAGTCAAAAGAGTATCTGACACGTAGATGATGGGTGGTGCTCCCATGTGTAATGGTGGTATCCATGTCTACCCTCTGACACATGTTGCAGTGATTGCCATGACAGGGTTGTATGGTGTTGTGGTCAATGTTGTCCTGAAGGCTGGGCAATTTGCTGCAAACAGTGGTCTGTTTAAGGTTTAGTCAAGAGTGTGGTGCTGGAAAAGCACAGCAGGTCAGGCAGCATCCGAGGAGCAAGAAAATCAACGTTTTGGGCATTCCTGATGAAGGGCTTTTCCCTGAAACGTTAATTTTCCTGCTTCTTGGATGCTGCCTAACCTGCTGTGCTTTTCCAGCACCACACTCTTGACTCTGATCTCCAGTATCTGCAGTACTCACTTTTGCTTGTTTAAGGTTTGGTGGTAGTTTAAAGGCGAGAAGTGGAGGCATAGGGAAGGTCTTGGTGCTCATCCTCATTGACAATGTATTGCAGGCTGTGAAGGACATGACATAGTTTCTCTGCTCCCAGAAAGTACTGGACAACGAAGGGTACCCTATTGGTTGCATCGCTTGTCTGTCTCCTGAGGAGGTCATTATGGTTTCTCACTGGTCTTACGAGGGTGTCCTTCAGCACTTTCAGGTGTCCATCATGTTCGTCCTCATCTGAACAGATCCTGTGTATGATTAGGGCTTGTCCATACGGGATGGCTGTTTTAATATGTTTCGGTGGAAGCTTCAGAACTGCAGCATCATGAGGTTATCCGTGGGTTTGCAGTAGAGTGAGGTACTGAGATACCCATCCTTGATGGAGATGCGTGTGTCCAAGAATATGACAGATACTAAAGAGTAGTCCATGGTAAGTTTGATGGTGGGATGAAACTTGTTGAAATCACTGTGTAGTTGTTTCCCAGGGGTCCAGAGAAAGAAAATGCCATCAATATGTGTTATGTATAGTGCTGGTTGGAGGCCCTGTGCAGCAAAGGAGTCTTGTTCAAACTTGTGCATGAAAATGTTAGCATATTGGGGTGCAAATTTGGTCCTCAGGGCTGTTCTGTGTGTCTGAATGAAGAACTGGTTGTCAAAGATGGAAATTTTATGGTTAAGGATTAAGTGGATGAGTTGTAGGATGGTGCTTGGAGTTTAGCAGTTGTTGGTATTGAGTGCTGAGGCTGTTGCAATCATGCCGTTATCGTGGGGGATGCTGATGTAGAGTGCTGAAACATGCATTGTGAAGAGAAATGTTCCCAGTTTGACTAGTCCATGGGTGCTGAGTTTCTGAAAGAAATCTGTAACGTTGCAACAGAAGCTAGGGGCCCCCTGTACAATGGAACAGCCAGGTGTATCTTCGGAAGGCAGTAGAAGTCCCCAACGCGAGATGTATGGTGTTGGGCACTCTGAGGGATTGTATCAAAAGTCTTGATCAATGTGTTTAGTTCACAGGTGTGTTCTTTGGTTGAATTGGCTGGTAGTTGCCTGTAGTGTTCCTGGTTATTTGATTGTCAGTACACTTCCTTGAAGCAGTCTGTTCTATTCTGAATGATGATGGCTCCTCCTTTATTTGCTGGTTTTATGACAATGTTGCAATTAGTTTTGAGAGCACGGATGGCATTTCTTTATGATCGGGTGATATTTTGCCCTACCTTATGAGTATGGCTGATGAATCTGGCATTTATACATTTCCTGATGGTTTGAGTGTACATGTCAAGCTCAGGGCAGCGACCCTCTGGATGGATCCAAACTATTCTTTCTTTGGTCACTCCGCTACGGATCTCTCTGATGACTGTTTTGGCTCATCGGTTATCTCATTGGGATCGCTGCTGACATCTTGGAAGAATTCTTGGAATATCATTCATCTGATTAGTTCCTCCATGTCTGCTGCAAGACCAATGGGTCCAATTTGCTTGTGGGATAGAAACTGAGCCCTCTGTTGAGAACTTCAATCTATTCTGGTTGAAGGGTGTTGTCCGATAAGTTGACAATTGATTTCCTTGTGGTGATAATGTTTTCAACTGTGATGCCAGGGGAGGCTTGGCAACTGCTAGTGGTGATGCCAAGTTTCTCCAGTTTCTTGTTCTTGGTGTGGCCTTACCAAGGCCCTGTATAACTGCAACAACACACCCCTGCTCATGCACGCGAAACTTCTCAATGAAGGCTAACCTGCCATTTGCCTTCTTTACTGTCTGCTGCACCTACGTGCTTTACAGGAAACCTAGGTCCCACTGCACACTCCCCTCTCCCAATTTACAGGCATTCAGGTAGTAATCTGCCTTCTTGTTTTTGCTTCCAAAGTGAATAACCTCGCCTTTACCCAAATTATACTTGATTTGCTCACTCACCAACCTGTCCAGATCATGGTGAAGGATCGCTGCATCCTCATCACAGTTCATCTTCCCAAACTTGGTATCACCTGCAAACTTAGAGATGGTTTGTTTTCTTCCCTCATCCAAATCATTAATATATATTGTGAATAGCACAGATCCCTGTGGCATACTGCTAGTTCCTGCCTGCCAATTTGAAAAGGACCCATTAATTGCTACTTTTTATTTCCTCTCTGCCAACCAGTTTTCTATCCATCTCAATACACTTTCCCCAATCCCATGCGATTTAATCTTGCACAATAATCTCTTATGTAGGACTTTGTCAAACACCTTCTGAAAGTCCATATATACCAAATCGACTGGCTCCCCCTTGTCAACTTTACTAGTTATATTTTATAGAATTCCAACATATTTGTCAAGCATGATTTCCCCTTCATATATCAATGCTGACTCTGCCTGATCCTGCCACTGCTTTCTAAATGCTCTAGTATAAAGGGGCAGCACGGTGGCTCAGTGGTTAGCACTGCTGCCTCACAGCATCAGAGACTAGGGTTCAATTCCGCCTCGGGTAATTGTCTGTGTGGAGTTTGCATGTTCTCCCCGTGTCTGCGTGGGTTTCCTCCGGGTGCTCCGGTTTCCTCCCACAGTCCAAAGATGTGCAGGTTAGGTGAATTGGCCATGCTAAATTGCCGATAGTGTTAGGTGCATTAGTCAGGGGTGAATATAGTGGAATGAGTCTGGGTGGGTTGCTCTTCAGAGGGTCGGTGTGGACTTGTTGGACCAAAAGACCTGTTTCTAAAGTCCTTGATCATGGACTAGAGAATTTTCCCCATTGCTGATGTTAGGCTCACTGGTCCATAATTCCCTGTTTTCTCTATACCTCCCTTTTTGAATACTGGAATAACATTAGCTACTCTCCAATCTGCAGGGACTCTTCCAGAGTCTATAGAATTCTAGAAGATAACCATCAATGCATCCACTATTTCTAGAGCCACTTACTGTTTTTCCCTTCGATCAGAGGAGAATCAGGGGAGATTTGGTTGAGGTACACAAGTTTATGATGTGTTTAACCAAAGTAGACATTGAAAAAAACTGTTCCCCTTAGCTAATGGAACAAGAATGGGGTGGGGGCAGCAGTAGGTAGGTTTAAGATTTTGAGCAAGAGATGCAGAGAGAATATGAGGAGGACGTTTTCGTAAGCAGCAAGTGGTTATAACCTGGACGCCACTGCCTACGAGTGGTGCTAGCAGTGGAGATATTAAATGATGTCAAAAGGAATTTGGACATTTGGAATGTGGACCTTGTCTTGCAATGGTGGTCTTGTAGCACCACAGTTACAGAAAGATGAACTTTGTGCAAGGGACAGAAGTGACTCAAAGATCCACTCCAAGATTTTATTTATGATTCAGAATGTTTTAAGGCCCACACAGTGTCACTGATTGAAGGTAGAAATGAAAGATATGTTTCCACATCATGCATGTCCAATGTGTCAATATCTTCAGAGGACTTTCTGTTGTTGTTTGCCACCACCCTGATCGTGAAGGCTTGTAGGGCTAGTGAGAAGTTAGCCAATGAAATCAGGCAATTTTCCAGATTCCTGTCCAGTATTGTCTACCATCAGTAACATGGAGGTGGCCAATCAGCTTCCCTGCAGGACAAGAGATGAAAGATGAATTGTTGTGCTGGCAGGGGTAGAACATAACATTAGCCTTTCATTTGGCAATGCTAATTGACTGAAATTATCAATACATTTTTTTCTAAGTAACATCATAGTTACTTAGAAGTTTGAACTCACCCTCCTCAATATTTGTATATTTGCAACAAATACTTGATACCTTAAAAGGAGCTGAAAGTCTGTCTGATTCTTCCTTGTTTAGTTAAGATAGTTAGATCATCACTATTCTCAATGAGATCAACTACCTCAATAAAGCTGAGAATTCAGCTTGGAATGTTCATGGCTTCTTGCCTTATTTAGTGTCACATGACAACATTGCAAACTTAGTCCCATTACATTATAAAAAATCTTGCTCTTTGATGTCAATACAATGATCGACAGCCAATGTCAAGGATTTGTGTAATTATTCTCCTTTTTTGAAGTTGTATCCTACAGAGTATAATTGTCTGCAACTCTATCTTTTGTGAAGAAATTCAAACTGATTGTTAGTTATCACTTGCAGGATTGCACAAGCATACTATACCCTGTGGGACATCAGTTAAGTACAGTGTGCAATTGCTGTTTTAAATTATGATTATAAATCCTAAAATGAAATCACTTCTGTACTTCCATTATTCAAATATAACAGATCTCCCATGACATTCCTCACAATATTGTTTCTCTTTACATCAGAGGTATTAAACAATACAAATGCATGAATATGCTGCAAGAGTGGGTTTTTAAACTGGCCCATTTCCACCACTTTGATCAGAGTTTTATCGATGATGCCACAGGCAACTAGGCGGGTGGGGTTCCTGTATGGTTTCCCAGGTGACCATCAAACTGCTCTCCCATCCACTCCAAACCAAAGTTCAATTTTACAGAGAAGGAGTGAGTTCTGGGCTGGTCCATTTGCCCATGTCATAACTGGTATCCTTAAGTTACTGACACTTGAAATCTGCTTCCCTTGATTTTGAGAGGGCATGCTGCAGAGATGGGGGTGGGCATGAGATGGTGGAATCCTGGCTAATTAGCCTACTCAGTCCTTAAGTGGACAAAGGTTGTGGGTAACATTCCCTCTATGCCATGTGGCTGCACAGCAATGCAGCCTCCCAAGGTTCCACACATACCGCCTACACAGTGACTTCCAGTTCCGGAAGGTACTTCCACGCATGAACCTCAGAGGCCCGTGCAACGGCTGGAACAATTGCAGTGAACATAGGTTAGGTATCCTCAGTCACTGTTCCCCTTTCTCCATTGGGAAACCCATAAGTACAATTCTCTCAGCTGCTCCCTTGGCGCTGCCTATCCATGAAGACATCCATCTTCAGCCCCATGACCTCTTCTCTCATCCCACAGCAATATTACTCACATGTCCTCCATCCTGAGTCTGGCACATTGCCTCATCTGACTGCCTGTATGGGTCATTCTGCTATAACATGGCAGTTGTGTTCCTCTGCAACCTTGTGCTGTAGAAAATCACGAAAGAAAATTGTGCGGTAGAAGATAGCTATTGAAAATCGCTATACCCATTCAGTAGGAGGTTCGCGTTATCCAAATACTGTCCGCAATTCGGCAATCACGTTACAGCCAATTCTTGTTGACGAAATGTGCATTATACCAGAATGCCCTGTAGTCCAGGCAGAAGCCACTGGTAACCCTTAAAAGAAAGCAATCTCCATGACAGCAAGGGAAAGAAAACTGAGAGAAGCTACTCCACTTTTTAATACTTTTACTGTAACAAACAAAGGAAAATTAACCTCAATGAATCATTAATTAACAGGCAAAGGATATTTCTAATAAAAAAGGTAAAATTCAGATTAAATAGTTAATGTCATAAAGATACGTCTCATAGTCAAAATCACTTGCATTACTTTCAGCACTAATATAGAATGACATGCAGTTCAACAGTATTTCTACATTGTCTCCATCGTGTAGGGTCTCTCACTTCCCATACAAGCATTTCAGCCCTCGACTCACATTCATTAACAGTCATCTTCCTTCCAAAGTCCCCAGGCCCAGTTAATACTGACAAGGTACATGTCTATAAATCCTCTCTTCCTCTGGTTATGACAGCTGCGGTGGTGTAGCTATGCAGACCTGCCTTTTAACTGACCACCAAATCTGGTTCCCAGGTCGGTTCTCATACAAATATTCAGCTTGTTCACACATTGCCTCACCAAGAACATCTGAGTTGTATTTTCTTCTTACTTCCAAAATCTGAACTGAACTGTTTGGAAAGAGTTTGGCTTGCTCCCCTCACTGGCTCCCCTCGACACCATTGCAGTTAGCTGACTATTCACTTTTTGCTTTACCTTTCATCCCTCAGGTCATGTGGATATTTCATAACCAGCTAAATCATAACCAGGAAACTAATTATTCCTTTTTCAGAATATTCCCCAGTTTCATTTTACTTTTAGAGTGGGTTTGCAAAAAAAAAGAAACTATGGTCTTTCTCGAAAGCAAACATTGACGTGGGCACAATCTTTGTACACGCAGAAGATACAAAACTTGGACACACTGAGAAATGTGAGTAAGATAGTGATAGGTTTCAAGAAGTTAAAGGCTAATGGAATGGGTGGACATATGTGAAATTTATTTTAGAAAGATGTGAAGTAATATTTTTTGTCAGGCAAAATTAGGAAAGGCAATGGAAGCTAAAAGATGAAATTCTAAAAAGGGGGCAGGATGAGAAAGACCCAGGAAGATATATATAAGAAAAAATTGAAGATGGCAGAATATTTAAAAAGTTTTTGTGTTCCTAGACATAAATAAAATCCAAAAGACAGAAGCAATGATGAATCTGTATATTGTACAGACTAGTTCATCTTAACAGGACTACTCTATTTTATTCTAAGTACACAGAAACATAGAAACTCAGAACAGGAGTGGGACATTCAACTCTACAAGAATGCTCCACCATTCAACTTGATCATGGCTGACTCTTTAACTGCATATCATATTCCCTCTTTCTTCCCATTTTCTTTGATTCCTTTAAAATGTAAAAGTTTATTCATCTCTTTTTTGAAAACATTCAGCACTTTGCTTCCAAAGCCTTCTGCAGTGGTAAATTCCACAGGTTAACTAACATTTGAGTGAAGAAATCCTTCCTAATCTCAGTGCTAAATGATCTATCCCATATTCTCAGATTGTATCCCATGATTCAAAACTCCTGTCCAAGGAAAACATTCTCTCTGCATCTTGACTGTCCAGTCCTTTAAGAATGCTATGCATTTCAATTAAATCCCCTCTAGTAAATACTGACATTCACCTGATGAAGGGACAGTGCTACAAATGCTTGTCAGTTCAAATAAACTTGTTGGGCTATAAGCTGGTGTTATGTAACCTCTGACTTTAACCATTTAAATAATGCCTTTTCTTTCTGCTTTTCACACTAAACGTTATAACTTCACCTTTAGTCACGTTATACTACCATGTGTTTGCCTACTCACTCAACTTAGCCAACAGATAGCGATAATGATGAGGCAGAACAGTGGGGGAGAGAAAAAAGGAAATGCTGTACCCTGGATCCCACTACCTTGGAGGGGGGGGGGGGGGGGGGGTAGAGAAAGGGAGTCGGGGGAAGGAAAGTGGGTTATTTGAATTTGGAGAACTCACTCAACTTGTCTAAATCACCTTGAAGCTTCTTTGCATTTTCCTCACAAACTCGTGTAGCTTTGAGTCATCTGCAAACTTGGAAATGCTATTTTTGGCTCCCTCAGCCAGTTCATTTTACATATATAGGATACACACACACACACACACTAGCGAGGACCTAAGTACTGATGTTTGTATAACCCCATTAGTCACTTACTACCACTTGGAAAAAGAGCCATTTATTCCCATTCTCTGCTTCTTGTCTGTCAACCGGTCCTCATTCCATGTCAATATATTATTGCCAATCCCATATGTTTTAACTTTGCACATTAAACTGTTATGAGTGACCTTATAAAAGACTTCTACATATCCAAATATACCATATACATTGGATTTCCTTTATCTATTCTACTAGTTACACTATCAAAACAAAACTCCAGTAGACTTGTTAAGCATGGTTTGCATTTCATAAACCCAAGCTGGCATTCTCCAATCCCATTAAAGCTTTTCAAATGTTTTATTATCACATCTCTTATAGTAGATTTCAGTATTTCTACTATTCATTTTAGATTAACCGGTCTGTAACTCTGTTATTTTTTTCTTCCGCCCTTTTTTAATTGTAGAGTTATGTTTTTCACCCTCCAATCTGCAGCACCTGCTCCAGAGTCTACAGAATTTTGGAGAATGACCACCAAGGCACCCAATGTTTCTAGGATCACTTCCTTTGGAAGTTTGGGATTGAATTATCGGGTCCTGGTAATTTGTCAGCCTTTAACCCTACAAATTTCCCCAATATTATTTTCTTACAAATTTTGATTTCCTTTGGTTCCACCTTCTGACTAGATCCCTGGCTCCTGAACATTTCTGGGAAGCTTTTTGTGACCTCATTTGTGAAAATATATCAAAATATGTGTTAATTTCTTCTGTCTTTTCTTTATGGAGAAACTGAGGACAGCAGATGCTGGAGATCAGAGTCGAGAGTGTGTTGCTGGAAAAGCACAGCAGGTCAGGCAGCATCTGAGGAGCAGGAGAATTGACGTTTTGGGCAAAAGCCCTTCATCAGGAATGAGGCTTCTGAGCCAAGGGGGTAGAGAGATAAATGGGAGGGGAGTGGGGCTGGGGGGAAGGTAGCTGACAGTGTGATAGGTAGATGGAAGTAGGGATAATAGTGAGAGGTTGGAGAGGAGGATGGAGCTTATAAGTGGGAAGGAAGATGGACAGGTGGGACAGGTCATGAGGGTGGTGCAGAGTTGGAAGGTTGGAGCTGGGGTAAGGTGGGGGGAGGGGAATTGAGGAAACTGGTGAAGTCTACATTGATGCCATTGAGTTGGAGGGTACCAAGGCGGAAGGTGGGGGGGGGAGGGGGGCGGGGGGGAAGGTAGCTGACAGTGTGATAGGTAGATGGAAGTAGGGATAATAGTGAGAGGTTGGAGAGGAGGATGGAGCTTATAAGTGGGAAGGAAGATGGACAGGTGGGACAGGTCATGAGGGTGGTGCAGAGTTGGAAGGTTGGAGCTGGGGTAAGGTGGGGGGAGGGGAATTGAGGAAACTGGTGAAGTCTACATTGATGCCATTGAGTTGGAGGGTACCAAGGCGGAAGGTGAGGCGTTCTTCCTCCTAGCGTCAAACACGCAAGTCCTGTTAATGGCTGAAACAGTGTGAAAGTTGAAATGAGATCAAGGATGATGATGTGGCGAAGCTGGTGGTTTGTTGATGGGTGGACAAAGGGTGCAGGAGAATAGTGTCCATGGAGGATGCAGGGATGCAGGGATGAAGAGGGTTACATGAGAACCCAGAGAAACAAGTGGTGATCCTGTGTTGCTGGGTAACTACTTTGACTTTCATGTCAGAACTTGGCACCAGCTAATTTCTAAAGGTAGCAGAGGAGAATTGGGAGCAGCATTGAGATGAGGCAGGTTGGGCTAATACTGAGTTGCAAATTCATGGAAATAAGGTAGTTGATACTCATGAACAAGAGTTTGACCTCACTGTTTAAATGTTAAGGGGACATTTAGAACTTTATTTCTTGACATCAGAATCCTGATTTTTTTTCATTTTCACCATGTTTTCACAGCTGTCACCATTGGTAACACTGTTCAAGGGATTAGAAAATTCTGCCCATTGACTGAGTTTTTATGATGGCTGGAGGAAGACTTTTATGCAATGCTGGAAAGAACAAAAACTCTTGCTTCACAATTAAATTTAGAATTTCCTTTAAACCCATTGACCAAAATGTTTGCTCTTCAAGTTTCCATATTTCTCTACAATGGCATCTCAATATGGAACCTTTAATTTCTAAAATGTTTTAAAGTTTCTGAATGGGGATGTTTGCGCAACAATATGCAGCTTTAAAATATCTCCTCCTTTTATAGCAATGGGATTGTGAAAGTTTGGTGGGATAATCCTGAGGCTAACACAGCTTTTCCCTGTCTTAGTGAGTAACAGCAGCTATCATAGACCATTTCTCCTTTTCAACGTGTGCCCTTATAATACAGAGACCCACAAACAGCAAGATGTTGGTTGCTTTTCTGCACAATGTCTGTCTATCTCTGTGAATAAATGCTTAATTTTGTTTTTTTCTTAAACTTCTGCCTGGCTAAGTACAAAGTTTGTGCGAAGATTTGTAGCCCGGGTGCTCGTTGCTGTGGTTCTGTTCGCCGAGCTGGAAGTTTTTGTTGCAAACGTTTCGTCCCCTGGCTAGGCGACATCATCAGTGCTTGGGAGCCTCCTGCGAAGCGCTTCTTTGATGTTTCCTCCGGTGTTTATAATGGTCTG
>NC_057723.1:32434412-32510687 GCF_004010195.1 Chiloscyllium plagiosum
TGTTTTTAATGATTACGAACGTGTCATCGACATATCTGACCCAGAGTTTGTGTTGAATTTGTGGTAGGACTGTTTGTTCTAACCTTTGCATAATTGCCTCTGCTATGAGTCCCGAGATTGGTGATCCCATGGGTGTTCTGTTGATTTGTTCGTATATCTGGTTGTTGAATGTGAAGTGTGTTGTGAGGCACAAGTCCAGTAGTTTGTGTATGCCGTCTTTGTTGATAGGTTCAGCGTCCTGTTTTCTGTTCTGTATGTCCAGTAGGTTGGCTATTGTTTCTCTGGCTAGGGTTTTGTCAATCGAAGTGAACAGTGCCGTCACGTCGAATGATATCATGGTTTCTTCTAATGTAGTGTACAAAATACCATGCAAGGACTGCACAAAACACTATATAGGACAAACAGGAAGACAGCTAACAATCCGCATACATGAACATCAACTAGCCACGAAACAACACGACCAGCTATCCTTAGTAGCCACACACGCAGAAGCGCTTCGCAGGAGGCTCCCAAGCACTGATGATGTCGCCTAGCCAGGGGACGAAACGTTTGCAACAAAAACTTCCAGCTTGGCTAAGTACACTTTTGATAAATGCAAATCCTCCCTTGACTGCAGAAAGATGGATAATTACAAAGTTTCGAGTCCAGTGACCCTTCCTTAGTACAGACTTGAAACATTAGCTCTATTTTCTCTCCACAGGTGCTGCCAGACTGGCTGTGTTTCTCCAGCAATTTCTGTTTTGCTTTCAGATCTCCAGCATCCACAGTTGTTTGTTTTATTTTATTTATAAGTTCTGCTTTATTGTTGTTTCCTGCGCTGTTCTTTCACCTGCTGTTACCAACTGTTACCACAGTCTGTGATTGTCAATTAGTTACGTTTAGGAACAGTATTGATACAGACTGCAGCAGGCACAGTGATTACCTTTTAATGAACATTGTTTTTAACTAAATACAGGACCAGGACATGAAGCACTGACTTGGGCCCATTTTCCACTATTCTGGTAATTATCATCCATCATTGATGCTGAGAACCTTAAACCTTTTAACAATAGTGGGACCCATTAACGATGGGGGTTGTAGCCTATTAGGAAGAATGAGATCCAGACCTGGTGGTGAGGGGAGGTGAAGCAGTGCCTGGCTGTGTTGGGGCTAAGCAGGTCAGATACCTTGGAGTAAAGATTGATGGTGAATGCTCCAATCCCCAAAATTCTTCAGGCATGGACCTGGATCCAGAGGCTAGGCATTGAACTTCTTAACCTGTCAGTTGTTGACTTCAGGAAGCTGTCAGGTTAGTAATGCTCAACTGGTCAACAACAGTTTAAAGTTCAAAAGTACAATGACAATGAAGCTAGTAACATCTTGATCATAAGTTCCTAACCCATTCCATGGATCTGATAGGTCATCTCCCTATCACAGTTGAAGCTAGATATGGACAATATGGAGAACGTTTGGGTTGGGAAACACATTTCTGACAACTTAACCCCTGACAGAACGATGAGTCATCTCTTTTTCTCAATTAAAATTCAGACCATTTTGTATATAATTAGGGAAATTACAAAGATCCAAAAGCAGGAATTCTGGTTGATTATTCGCTGTGTGACCTCAGGCAATGATGCTAAATCTCATACCTCACCATCTCTCCAGCTCACACCAGCTAATTCAGCACAAACCAAATAATAAATCTGGGTTCACAGCTCTAACTGTTCAAAACATAAACCTGCTGAAACAACAGGGGACCCTGACATAAATCTTGATATTATTCTTAATCTTAGCTACAAGCTTTCTTTGTTCAATGTATTTACTGGCAGATCATGCTCGAAGTGCTGAGTGATCTACTCCTATTCCCGATGGCACTATAATTTTACTGCCCCATTTTTTCTCATAAACTTTTATGTTATACGTTCATTTCCACGTGTAATGCTATCGTCTTTAAAACTTCTGTTTCACATATTTTAATCTCAAAAGTTTAGAACTTAGGAAAACATTCTGCCTGAGCAAAGCAAACAGAAAGAAAGAAAGAGGTTTCTTTAAAGTTTAGATGAAAGAACTGTGAGCTGCTTCCCCCAGCCGGTGGGGTCCTGACCTGCCCACTGGTTACACCACTGAGATTTTGCATGTTTACTGCTCCTCTCCGCCCCTTGAGCTCACGGCTCTATAAAATGTAGCTCTGTTAAAATCAGCCTATTATCTCAGGAGACTGCTTGGATTGTGGAGGCGAAAGAAGTCTGAAGACTTTGGTCAGCATGAAGTATTCAGTTGTATTTAGTTTATCTTTAGTTTTAGTTTGCATTGCTCTGACAAGTGCTATATTACCTTACAAACAAGTATTACAGCACAGTAGAATCAGAGGCAAACAGCGAGGGTAAGCCAATTCTCAAAGAAAGTTTGATAAACTTTTTTTGAACTTACTGTATATCTTATCTTTATCTAATTTTAATACAAATGTGACCAACAGCGTTGCACTATATTAGTAAATGCAAATATTCTAAACTGCATGTAAGAGAGCTAATAAACTTGATTCAAAGAGAACTAATGAATCTGACTTGCTCATTCAAACTGTATTGTAAAGTCAGGAGTTTAAGCTTGTTCTTTGTTTAAAAATTTAAAACCTCAATGAAATTGCAGAACAGTAGTGGCAATGTTTCCTTGCTTTGTACATAGTTTTTAAAATAAGTAAAAACTGAATTTGATGTGACAGTCTTTAATTTAGTCTTGACTTGAAACAATGGCTCCATTGAATAGCTATACAGCAGATGGATTATGCAGTTACTGCTTCTTGGGCAACCTCTAGTTACTGTTCTTTGCTATAAAAAGAAAAATGTATGTTCTTCCACAGCCCCAATGTATGTGCTATGCAACAAGTAGCAGGATCCAACAAGAAATACTTTACCAACTGCAAGCAGTGGTACCATCGGAAAATCTGTGGCAAACCAACGTAAGTTTTACACAGGTTTAATTCAATCCTAAATACCTGCATAAAGTTAAAAATCTTTTGCACAATTTTATGTTTTTGGTTTATGATCACAAGTTGGTGGTTAAAGTGACCTGGTTAAAATTCAGGAATCATTGCTTTGATATTTTTGTCAAAAGTTTTTTTCTCTGTATGGATTTTTGAGTAATCTAATTTTTCATATCAGCAAAAAAAGATGAAAAGCTATACATTTTAAATACTTGGAAGAAATTGCATGTAAGAAGTATGCACATTGATAACTGAAAATAAAATCAACTATATTATGTTTTGTCTCATTTTCCCAGGTCTTATCTTTAAATTATGAATGGAAGGTCCTAATCAGACCTGTATCAGTATAGGTAAATTATAAAGGAAGTTTGATGATGGGCTTTGTGTTTTGCATAGTGAGGTATGATCTTCTAAGGTCACAATAAAGGTTTCATTCTCATCTGTCTGGACATTATCGTCACAGCTGCAATAAAAATGCAGAGTTGCAGAATGGAATTTTTGTACAGGAAATGAATATCCACTGTATATGCTTTGGATGTAATATCTTAGCACCTAAGAGTGTAGTGATTTTGGGACAAATACAGGAAGCTGTGGTAAATGACTTGCAGTGTGAAATTTTGACTAATTGCCCTTTGTCACTGGAACTCAAAAGTTTTTTGAGTTAAGTCTGGCTCCAGACAGCACAAGGCTCATGGTGCCACTCACATCAGCAGGCCACTGAAGAAGGAAAATGAGATCTGATTTCGTGGAACGTTTAAGGCTAAATTGAATCAATATGATACAGATGATGTAAAGGAAACCTTGTGGGTTTGTTCCACAATATTTGCATGATGAAAGGACAGATGTTTCTGGTCCTTCAGCATGTTTTACAACTTCACACTAATATGCAGACTTTTCAATCAGCTTATTTTGAATTCTGTACAGAAAATCTTTGCAATTTTTTTTTATACTCACGTAGTGACATTGTCATTAGAAACAAATGATCTAAAGAGAGAAAAATGTTTCCTGATGATGACACTCCAGCATACTGGTCAATTCACTATTAACTATGTAGGAGCAAATTACTGCAGATGCTGGAATCTGTACTAAAAACAAAAAAAAAGCTGGACATCCCAGTGGGTCAGGCAGCATCCATGGAGAGAAAGCAAGCTAACAATTCGAGTCTAGATGACTCTCTTCTTAAGGAGCTGAAGTGAATTTCAGCTTTGAAGAATTATCTAGACTCAACATTCACTTTCTTCCTTTCTGTGGATGCTGCCTGACCAGCTGTGATCTCCAGCTTTCTTCATTGTCATTACTAACCATAGTAGGAGAAGAGTGTGTGATGAGAAAACACACAAGATTTTATCCATTTGTCAAATAATCAAAATGTAATCTATTTTTGTGATTGTATAAGTAGCTCCTCATGCATTATTTCTAATGTTGATGTGCACATGTACAAATTACATGATCCAGGAACTCTTAAATCTACTTCAGTTTTTAGGTTTTAAAGAATCAAGAAAAGTGAGAGGATTTCATAGAACCCCTACAGTGTGGAAACAGGCCATTTGGCCTATTGAGTCCACACCAACCTCTGAAGAGCAACCCACCCACAACCCTGTAACCCTACATTTCCCATGGCTAATCCACTGAGCCTGCACATTCCTGGGCACTCTGGGCAATTTAACATAGCCATTCCACCTAACATGCGTAGCTTTGGACTGTGGAAGGAAACCGGAGCACCTGGAAGAAACCCAAGCAGACATAGGGAGAACATGCAAATTCCACACAGGCAGTTGCTTAAGGCTTAAATCGAACCCAGGTCCCTGGTGCTGTGAAGTAGCAGTGCCAACCACAGAGCCACGGTGCCACCCCTTGGATTCTGGATTTGTTAGATAATAGCTCTGTCCTAGAACCTGTTTATATTTCAGCTGTCATGAGCTATACTGTGACTGAGATTTGCATTAGTCTTATTGTTTCCTAGAGTGAAACCTTTTATAAAGCAGGGAAAACTTGTAATGTGAAAAATCAGTTGAATGACACAACAACGCCATCACATCATAGAAATACTAGCAAAGTCAGGCAAATTGATTCATTAAGTGGTTTGCTTCATTTATTACATGAAGAATGAGTTCAGAAATATCAAAAATGTCAACCATATAAATTTTAACCACCACAAGGAAACTATAGCCAGTACACCAATCTAACCAGGGCGTGCAATTAAAATGTAGCTCTGAGACATTCACAGTGCATTCTCTATATCACTAATTTACTTAACATTTGTAATTATTTAATTTTTTTAAAGTGATTGACATTGTGAATTTTTTTTCTAAAGAAAATAGCATAGGACACCCTTCCTTCCTTCAGATTTAAACTCAGCACTGACCACACAAAATTCGAAACTATTACTCTGGTTAGCAGTTAGGCACAAACCTTGAAGGACTTTCAACTGGTGACTACTTCTTTTTTACTAGGAAAAGGGATGATTTACAATTGAATATTTAAAAATAATTGCCTGCCAGCGATTTTTGTGGCACAATATTCAGTTAGGCTTTGAAATGGGTGATCGCGGCCTCTGTCCAAAACAAACAAGTGAGAATCATGTTATATTGGCTTGAATGATCCGAATGCCAATTGGGTGTAATGTGAAAGCGCAGTCATGCTACTAGAGCTCTATTTGTAATTGGACATTGATCAGTCATAGAATCCCTACAGTGTGGAAAGAAGCCATTTGGCCCATTGAGTTTGCACCAACCCTCTGAAGAGCATTCCATCCAGGCCCGGCACCACTTTATTCATGTAACCTCAGATTTAATGTGGCTAAAACCCAACTGACTGCACATTCCTGAACACCACAGGGCAATTTCAGCATGGCTAATCCACGTAACTCCCACATTTTCCACTGTGGGATGAAACCAGAATAGCCGGTGGAACACCATGCAGACATGGGGAAAACATGTACACTCTACACAGACAGTCACCCAATGTGGAATCAAATCTAGGTTCCTGATGCTGTGAGACAGCAGTGCTAACCACTGTGGCACATGACAGCCAGTCAATCTAGAGTTACTTAATCAAAGCTTCTCAGAAAATAGTTCAGATCACTTTTAGAATTTGTTTTTGCTTTTGGTGGATGGTGGGAGAATGCAGACGAAGGACAGTTATTGCTCCATATGTTCTCTTGCTCTGTTGGACTTTCTTATTTTTTTGTTAAATAATTGAAACCATTTTTAGTACATTGGTAACTGGTTTAAAATTGAACTGTAGCCCATGACTAATATTGCGACTATCGCTGTTTGTAATGGGGATATTTCATGGGTACTTGGAACACCACTTATTTCAGATGGCAGACATTTTACTGTGCAAATTCTGGACTTATGATATTATTGGAACTCTGGTTGTAATTTCAGGGACAAATGCATGCCATACACTGATTATCCAACTGACCAGCCTTTTAGCAGCCTAATTAGTGGCCTTTTCATGAATGCTCTTCCTGGCTCCACAAAGATACTGGAGCTCACTGTTAGATTGGGCTCACTGCTTCCAATGTTCTTTCTCACCAAATTCCCTGCCCAGCACTTTTACCTTTTTCTTACACTTCGTATACCCTCAGGACCTGTCTGCTGGCAAGTACAGTGTTTATAGCATACAACATTATTCTGGATCCCAGAAGACAGTGAATTTCTCCATAAGGTGCAGTCATCCTGCCGCAAGAAAATGAGATCTGAAGTGCAAAAATCCTTGAGTGCATATTGGTGGAATGACAATTAAAATCTTTTGATGCTCTTTCTTAACATTTGATAGTCTTTTCAACTCTTTCTGCTTTATAAGTATCTTTTGCTGATGTGCTGTTACTTTTCTTAGCTTTCAAAATTCCTCTTTTTTTTTTAACTAATAATTCAGACTGGCTAATTTTCTGAGCAAATGACCGCAAACATCTATGCAGTAAATCAGCAAAGTGCCATTCTTTGTGAGAAATGCTAAATTTAATAGATGATTGAAACATGGAAGTCAATATTGCTAAGACCGATCTAGTCCTCACATGCCCACTAAATAAAACACTTCGCAGATGGACGGATGAATCTTAAATTAGCATGAGTCACTTCCTTTTATGTGAACTGACTCATTTCATGCACTCTGCATAATCTGTCTGGTCCTGAAAATTATGAAAAGCTGTTTGCTACTATCATCTAATGTGAAGGATAGTTTAATAAAAATGGAGTTAACTTTTAAGTATAATGATAGTGTCTGAAATGGTTAACCAAGAACTTCAGATTAGAAACGACGGGGGGACTGTGTGGAAGTGGTCTGAAGCAACCACTTTATTGTAATTGGTGATAAACTTCCAAATAGGCAAATATCACAGTTAAGCATGTCT
This sequence comes from Chiloscyllium plagiosum, assembly GCF_004010195.1. Classification (NCBI taxonomy): domain Eukaryota; kingdom Metazoa; phylum Chordata; class Chondrichthyes; order Orectolobiformes; family Hemiscylliidae; genus Chiloscyllium; species Chiloscyllium plagiosum. The sequence goes on from NC_057723.1 coordinate 32,441,729, forward strand.
GACTATTGCCAATTGTTGCTGTGACATTTGGGAAATGAAAATGTTCCAACAATCCAGTGGAATCAGCAATCACAGTTAATAATATTTGTATAATGCAACCTAAAGTATATAAACCAAACTGATGTATTTAGTCTTTCCATTTGAAGGACGGGGAGCTCCCCTAAAGTATTTAACCCTAAACCTAATCATTAAGTCATTGCAACCCTTGGAAATTTACTGTGTGCAAATTGGCAGCTGTGTTTCCTACACTATAATAGGTTTACAACAGTTGTTCATTGACATTCTGAGGTCATGAAAATTAAAATATAAATACAAGTCTTTCTTTCAGTGTTTATTGTTGAAAGCAAAGACTGAAAGGTTTCAATTATTGTATTTATATGTCCTGTAAAACCAGTCATCAGCACTTAGACTGGGATATGGCTGCAGACTTGTTTGCAGATGAGTTCCATGAGTTAATGTAAGTGGTAGTTGTTGGACATTTGTGGCTTCATCATTACAGTTATAAGTTTAATTCACATTTAATTACATGATAAATACTACAAGCATTTTTCCTTTTTAATCTCTGTTATACAAATTAATGTTTGCTAAGGTCATGTTTAGATGATGCTTTTAAAGTATGACTTAACTCCAAAAATAGTTATTTCTGGTCCATGTGTGGCAGAACGCATCCTGAAAAGTGACATGGCAGTGGTGCATGTAGTAATCTCAGCAAAATGGACACACTTTTCTCCTTTTTCACAGCTAACATTTCCACCTATTATACAAATCTGTCACTCCTTCGCCAGCATTATCACTGCCTTTGTGTTTTGCTCTGGGCCAATCACTATTTGTTCCAACTGTCCCTCTATCACTTGTAAAAAAAACCATAGTTTTACATTTCCTTCCTCTTCTGATGAAGAGTCAGACCAGACTCAAAATGTTCACTGTATTTCTCCCTTCACAAGTGCTGCCAGACTTGCTGAGTTTGTCCAGCATTTTCTGTATCTATTTCAGATTTCCGGCATCTGCCCAATTTTGTCACCCTAGTATTCAGTTCTACTGCAGTTAATAATGTTGAATATCAAAACAAATTGGAAGTGTGGTGCTGGAAAACCACAGCAGGTCAGGCAGCATCCGAAGAGCAGGAAAATCGATGTTTCGGACATAAGTCCTTCAGGAATGATTGCCCAGTGGTTGTTCAGCTGGTGAATTGGTTCTTGAGACAACCATTAACTTCTGCCCATGGTGTTTCAGAGTTGGTGATTGAATTTTGATATCCTGCCTGATATAAAGCAGCACAGTTATAGATATGGCAGAAAAGTGTAATTGAAGACCCAAGTTAAAAATCTCTCAACACCAGGTTATAGTCCAACAGGTTTATTTGGAAGTGTAAGCTTTCAGAGCGTCGCTCCTTCATCAGGTAGTTGTGGAGGTTAAGATCATGCTCACAGAATTTATAGCCAAAGGAGTCCAGTGTCATGGAAATGAGATACAGTGAACAATCTTAGATTAAAACTTTCATTTTTTATAATAGGATGTGGTGGTTTCTCTTCTTTGATATGTAAATGCAAGGTTACTCTTCTGTTCTAACCTTGTCAAACCACTACAACAGAATGTATAAAATCTTAGAATGAAATGGTGTAATTATTTGACATCAGCTGTTTATAATTACACTCTATTTCCAAGAGCTTGACAGTTTTTTAGAGATTAATAGCTTGCTATTGTTTAGTCTTCCTAACCTTCCACAACAGTTTTGCTAAGCATCACTTTGCTAATGAAGACTAAGATTTTATGATTGAGCAAAAGGAATTCAAATTAAGTTTAACTGATAATTCAGGTTGGTAAGCCTTAGTAAGTTCTATGGTCGCTATCTAACACCTTTGAAAGTTTCACGTACTTCATGGTATAGTCACATAGTACTTGTAGTTGCACAGACATCTTCACCACAAGCACAGGTAGTTCTTCTGTAACAGTGGTCGTGTTCTTGTGCAACCCCATATTATAGAAAAATAGTGTTTTTGAAACAGCGCCTATAGTGTTGACAATGTAATTGCGTTATAGACAACACACGTTCTAAAAGTGCACTTTAGAAACAGTGTCCCCAATTTGTCAATTGTGTTATAGTGAATTTCTGTTAATGAAACACACGTTTTGGTAGAATGACTAGTTCTATATTATACAGTATATGGAATAGCACAGCAAACAATTTGGCCCATCATTTCTATACCAGGGTAAAAAATGTTGTCATTACATAGTGTTTAACATCACTAATATTTGAAACAACTCTATAGTCAAGGAAGTTTTGTGTAAATTACCACAAACTACGTTTAATTCAGTCACTTATTAAGAATGATGTAGAGGAGCCAGTGTTGGACAGGGGTGGACAATGTTAAAAATCACACAACACCAGGTTATAGTCCTACAGGTTTATTTGGAAGCACTAGCTTTCAGAGCACTGCTCCTTCAACATGAAGGAGCAGCACTCCAAAAGCTAGTACTTCCAAATAAACCTGTTGGACTAATAACTTGGTGTAGTGTGATTTAAAACTTATTCAGAAATCTCACAGACAATCAAACACTGAAACAATTGATTCATTTTATTGCATGTAGCAACCAGAAAATGACCCCTCAAGTCCGCAAATTAAGCCGCACAACTCAACCGAGCTATTATCCGATTAATAATGGAATTTAGCTACAATTCCAACTAAAAGCATCTGTCTCTGTTCAGGATTTGATCCTTATGCAGGGCGGTCCTTTGAAGTGCTACTACTGATGAATCCTGAAGTTGAATTCTTGTAGGATTTCTGTTATGTGAAGTTTTTGAAGTGACATTATTAATGATCCTTTAGATCCTTCATCCATAATACTGGTTACACTTCTGGCTGCAGTTTGCCGCCTTTATCAGGAGTAGCTCATCTGTTCCTTGTCACATTAAATGTTAACTGTCTGTTCAAAAGACCGACTGTCCTACCATTAACCTCAGAACATTCCATATGCTGGCAAATTTAATTGATAATTGTTATTAGGCAGTAAATTATCTCTTCGTCTCCTAGGAAGCAGCTTGTTTAGGTTGCTTTGACTCCTTCCCAGGGATGGTTAATTAGCATGTTGCTTTTAATTCCTTTTATAACTGTTTCTCCTTGTCCCTTTCAAGTCAGGAAGCGATTTATTCCAGAAAAAGTTATTGCTGATTCTTTCAATCTCTGAAAAGTTATTAATGTTCTGAAATTTGCAGTATCACAATGTCCTTTTGAAATGTTGGGCTAAATCTTGGTTAGGTGTGAGTTGCCTCAAAATGTTTGGAGTGTTTCTCACTGTGAAGCCTCGTGAGATTTCTTGCTATATCTTACCAAACAAATTAACTACCTGGCCCACCCCATGGCATTCATCACATCAGTTCTATTTCCATCTTGCCATACACATTCCCGGAACAAATCACAACTCAGCAGATATCCACCAAAAGATCTGCATTCCTTGTGTCTCACCATCTTTAAAAAACACCCAGACGAGCACTGTCATTCCAAAGCTACCCTGTTTGTGGAAATTTTTGGGGCAGCACGGTGGCTCAGTGGTTAGCACTGCTGCCTCACACCGCCAGGGACCCGGGTTTAATTACTGCCTCGGGCAACTGTCTGTGTGGAGCTTGCACATTCTCCCCGTGTCTGTGTGAGTTTCCTCTGGGTGCTCTGGTTTCCTCCCACAGTCCAAAGATGTGCAGGTTAGGTGAATTGGCCACACTAAATTGCCTGTAATGTTAGGTGGATTAGTCAAGGGTAATGGGTCTGCATGGATTGCTCTTTGGAGGGTCGGTGTTGACTTGTTGGGCCGAAGGGCCTGTTTCCACACTGTAGGTAATCTAATTTTCTAATAAGTGGGAGATAGCACCATAATTCTCCAATAGGCGCCTGGAAGTTCTGGTCAAGGAGGTGTTGCAAAGGACAGGAGGCCTCTTCCCAGAGGACAAACAGAGAAGACCACCAGAACCTGGCAGCCTAGTCTGAGATCACCACCCTGGTCAGTGCTATACCCACAGTGCAAGTTCAAAGACTGCTGCAGTTGTGCAAGGGGTAAGTGTCACACGCTCCTCACTGGTTTCTTCCACTCACTGGATCTTTGCTACTGAACATACTTGCTGAGGACTCTCACTATTGCCTGCAACATCTTTGCTCATTCAATCTCTCCAACCAATACCTCCCATACCACTAACCATGCATGACCTCTGCACTGCCAACTCACTCCTTTGGAATACTTCACCAACTTTTGCCCACCTTGTGAGCAGAGACCAGGTACCTGCTTAGCGACAGACGGAGGATTAGCAACACCATAGTGTTTAACTTGGTCCACATGCAGTGAGATGGAGAGAAGTGGCAGACAGGTATGTGGAATGAATGGCCCTCATTGCCCAGAAGTGTGGCAGTGCAGTGTGGAATGTAACCATCTCGCTGCCTCCATGGACAGGTTGGTGGCTGCCATGGACATCCAAGTCTGGCACCCTGAGGGTCTACTGGAAAGGACCACATACCCACACTCTAGTGCTCTATCCATTGGCCCTCTGTACAAAGGCACAGTAACAGAAACATGGGAATGGTAGATGAGCACTACAAGTGCTCATCCCTCACAAGGAGAAAGAGAAATTCCACTCTGCATGCTCCACTGATCCTTCACTCGGCAAGAAGACCCTCTGCATGTCTGTGCCACCCCTGGGGTTGTTTGTCCAAATCTCCAGGATCAACAGGGTCCACTGCTGAGCAGTGACCCTCCGCACCAACTATGGAACCAGAGAAGACATCAAAGTGTAATGGGAAGGATAGGAAAGGAAACTTATTGAAAGCACTTTTGTGGCACAGGTGACAATGCAGTACATGCCAGTTGGCACTTTTCTATAACTGACACTGTGTTGGCTTTATATCTGGTTGTTTGCCCCCTTTTCCCACTCCGCCCCGCCCCACACCAAAGCCATAGCCACAACTGTGCCAGTGTAATGCTTAACTTCATTGCCATTAAGGATGTATAATTGATCAATATTTGTGTTGAGAAACTGCTGCAGCTTATGGAAGCAAGAGAAACAAGACTTAAACAGGGCAATAAATCCTGCTGACAGCATTGCTCCTCATCCTACAGCATCCCTATTCTTCCTCTGGCCTGCGTCCAAAAATGTCAGTCAGAATGAGCCTGTTTGTGATGTCTAGGGCAGGGAGATACATGGAGCTGATACTTAAACATGACCAGGGATAGGCACAGTGATAGGCCTGTGTAAGGATCTGTGAGTATTGTTTTCTTTTAATGTTTTCTCACATAATTGGGTCTTGCAGTCTCCAACCTCAAAGAGTGAGTCACTTATCTTGCTCACTGTAGTTTGGTCATTTTATTTCTCATTGTGCACTTTCCAGCATGATGGACAGTGACAATGAGTGTTCTTTTGCCAGTGGATTCCAGTCTCTGCCTCTAAATGTTGGTGATACCTCAAACATCTGAATCCTTTTCTTGGTAGCTCCTTCCATTGCAGTCCGCAGGTCCACATCCAGCTTCTGCGTTAGCCCACCATTCACCCCCAGCCCACTGTATGAGTTGACCGTGCCAGGTACAAATGTGCACTGTCCCATACTTGAAGTCAGGGTTCTCCCGGCTGTGGATGAGCCACCGTCATCTGTGACTATCTTCCCATTGAGGGTTTATTGTATCACCCCTGGCAAACACTGTTGTTCCTTCACAATAGTTATCCCCCTCATCACCCTGCCATGCTGGCAATTCTGAAGCACAAATTCTTAGAGTCTTCATCCCATGGCAACAGACTCCTCTTGTACATCCCAAATCTTTCTCTGGTTAGTTCCATGGACTGATTGAGTTCCACTCCTTTCAATGATGTAACCAAATAGCCACAGATGAGAAGTACCCAGCCCCCGAAGTGGTGGATACTTATCTCAGACTGCTATCCCACCCCTCCCTACTCTCTTGAACAGCCCACTATGGAGCCACAGGACAGCCTGTGTCCCACTCCCCAAACTGTAAAAACACAGACCCTTTCAATGATAGCGTGACTATGGTCAATCACTTGGACTGATGTGGGAGGCTGTCCTTGACTTCCAGTGTTTGGACCCTCTGATTGAGAGGTACCTCCATGGACATCACTGTGGACCACTCTGCTAAAAGTTTCAAAATGTTATTGATTGCTGCACATGCATATGCTGCCGTTACATGGATCAAGCGTGAGATTGGTGTAGCACAATGCAACTTGTATGACCCCTGGCTTGAGGACTGCTGAACAGCAAGGCAAGCTGCCTGATTATGTGACTGCACTAAAGGGCACAAGGAAAAGTACATATGCTGTGAGCATGCAGGTAGGCTCTGATGTAAGCAAGTACTAACAGAACAACTGAGTAACACCAAAATACAGCCATTTCCAACCTGAGAGCTCAGTGCCCACCCATGAGTACAAGTATCCTAATAGCAGCCTTCCAATGCTAGTTGCTAGTGTACCCTGTAATGTGAGTCTGTATCTATGGTCACCTACAAAGGTATTAGGCAGGTGCCATTCTGTTCCTGTGAGGATGCTTTTCTGGTCATAAGCAATATAGAGATCCTTTGAAGCAAGCTATGAGTTGAAGTCACCAGGTACCTGCTCTCAATTCCATGCTGAGATTTATTGAAGTCTAATTCATTTGGCATATGTGGCAGGGTAGGAAGCTCAATAGTCATGAAGTAACTTGGACTTAACATTTGAGGTTGGGGACTGCAAGACCCAATTATGTGAGAAAACATTAAAAGAAAACAATACTCACTTGAAGTAGCAAGCAGTTTAACAAGCAATAATGTCTTATATTTGGCAACTTGCTAGAGTGCAAAACTTATCTCACCAAAGCATAAAAGATGGCGCAAGATACTGTCAGTATCAAGTTATGGCTTGCAAGGCCTCTTGTCTGATTCTGCCACAAATCTTGTCATAACCATCAGATTTCTAAAATTCTACTTTTAGTCCATTTTATGAAGTTATTGTCTAATATCTAGTAGGGGGAGGCTATGATGTAGTGGCAATATTAATGGTCCGGTCATCCAAAACCCCAACTTAATATTCTGGGGTTATGAGATTGAATCTCAAAATTGACAGAAGGTGAAATTTGAACTCAATAAAAAATGTAACTTTTTAAAAAGCTGGCCTAATGACAATTGTGTAACAACTGTAAATTTTCATCTAGTTTACTAATATCCTTCAGGGAAGGAAGAAATCTGCCATCTGTACCTGGTATGGCCTACATATGACTCCAGACCCACTGCAAAATGGCTGACTCTTAATGGATAACTCTGGGCAGCCAGAGATGGACAGTAAATACTGACCTGATCAGTGATTCCCACATCCCATGGACTAATAATTTCAAAAATGCAGGAAGGCAAGTCCAACACACAGAATGGTAATGACCAGATTTAATGTTGATTTGAAGGTTAAATATCAATTGGATATGTGGGAATCTCATTTGTTCTACCTTGAAATCTTTGACATTTAGCTACTTTATTGTCTTTTTCAAAGGTTGATGTATGCATCCAACATCATGACATTTCCAATTGGGATAACTGTCATGTCCGACAGTTTCTAAAACAGATTCATTACTATGTCTTGGTAGCCACCCAATTAATACCTTGAGGTTATGTCATTGACATGTCATATAATTTTAAGGATAACCAACTTCTCAAGATAAATGAGAAAAATCTCTTTTTGGTTTCTCCCCAAAATATATCACAAGCATCATTTAGTAAAATTAATATTAATAGCACATCTGCAGCACACAGACTATTGCACCAAGACAAAGTGCACAACTGAAAACAATGGAGATGTTGACTAGAAATGGAGATTCTGTACATCCCACAGGAATGAACTCCTGTTAGAGAAAACCAAAGTGGCCAAGAGGACAAGATGTCATAAATCATGCAGAGGAAAACTGCTCTGTATGGAGAAACCAATGATAATAACCACAGCTATATGTACATTGAGTCAGAACATTTCTCATTTAACAAATATCTTTACTCCCTGGTGGCTGTGGTTGTTTAAGTTCACGATGTTTGGAATACTGAACTCCTGTGAGCTTTGCTGGAGCATAAGTTCTCATATTTCCCCCTGTCGTAGTGTTTGATATAGCAAAGCTGCCAGGTGTGAATGTGACAAGCTTTGTCTCTATAGCTTATAGAAACATTAATTCGTTGTTGGTATAAAAACCTATCTTATGGATTAATGTTTTCTTCAGCAATTTTACATCAAAAATAGTGCATTCCAAAATTAAATACCTGATACGAGTGTTTGAAATGTGGGTGAAAACAGAGAGAAGGTGGAAAATCAATGTTGCTTCCATACATTTTGCAGTTGGATGACCTAATTTACACATGTGTAAGCTACTATTAAATTGAGCAGATGCGTATTTTAGGTGATGATGGCACAAAGTAGAGCAGGAATCCGTTCAATATTTAAGTGAGCCTTCTGCATTGATGCCCAGACCTACTTGCAAAACCAGTTAAAGGTAGGTGGAGCTTGTATTTCTAACAAATGGGAAAAATGCAAAAAGGGCTGCCTGAAAGGTATCATCTGTTTTGCTTATCAATTGTATCAAATTTCATAACACTATTCGGGAAAGAGCTGAATGAAGAAGAAATTATGTGCAAAGCATCACTGATAGCATTATATGTGGATTTTTTTATTTGGCTCAGGATTCTAAGGTACAGCTGCAGATTATCATAAATTCATGGATTTACCATAGAAGACTCTGGACCAGGAGGCTGGGTACCACCTGCTCCAGAATGTGTAATAACCTTTCTCTGAATAGGTTGATTAGAAAAATAGAGGACTGCAGATGCTGGAGATCAGTGCCTAGAGTGTGGTGCTGGAAAAGCACAGCAGGTCAGGCAGCATCTGAAGAGCAGGAGAATTGACATTTCAGGCATAAGCCCTTCATCAGGAATCCCGTTGATTCTCCTGCCTATCAGATGCTGCCTGACCTGCTGTGCTTTTCCAGCACCACACTCTCAACACTGATTAGAAAAATAGGTTAAATTAAAATTTAAAAAATAAACTAACATTGAAGCCTGTCTTAAACATAGTTAATTAGAAATGTTAGAGCTGGTACATTGTAAATGATTGATAACTTGGCTATAAGCTGTAGTGTTATTAGGGAGAGAATGTGATCACTATTGACTAGATTCTCCCTTTTTATTTCTTTCACTGGTTTATTTGACATTGAGATTCAGAAGTCCTTCCTGTGTTGAGCCATTTCTATACTACGTGGAAAAAGAGTCCTGCTTACCTTGTGCATCTTTCATTACTCATTTCACCAGTTTTTATTTGGCTATTAAAATCTTGAATGAATGATATTCCATGTCATTTGCGCATTTCTATATCCTTGTCTGGGATGCAGGCATCCCTGGCAAGACCAGCATTTGTTCAATTAATTCCCTTGAATTGAGCAGTTTGCCATTTAATTTCACAAATTAGCATTCATATTTCTGACTTTGCCTCATTTCCACTGTTTCATAGCCTAGAGTGTGTCCCTAGTTGTGTGGATAATCCCTTCCTATCATTTCCATTCATCTGGATTCTATGATTTTCTTTTGCTACTGTCATTATGTTATCTCTAATTAGTGTAGCTACCCCACCCTATCTTCTATCTACTTTATCCTTTCAAATTAGGTATCTGATTATCTTTTATGTTAGTTATGTCCTTGTCTATAAACGGTTTTGTTTCAATTATTACAGCCTCATCTGTTTCCTTGCTACAGATTATTGTCTCCTGTTTGTCTCTAGTTTTCCTCTTTTATTTAATCTTGTCTGTGCTTTCAAAAGATAAAGTCTAATTGCTGTAAATTGCTATGAACTAGAACATCCTGAGTTCAGCAGAGCCTGGACGATTTCATTCTCACTTTTTTTTCTCTCTCTCTCTGGTAGATTCCATGTCATGTCAGTTGTAATTTTATTTTACCAACTATAATGTTTAACCAATCAGATGAAACCGTGTGACACAGGAATCATTCAAGTTCAGTGGGTATCCTTGACACTGCCTGAAGAAAGTGGCAAGACAGCTGTGCTGCCTCTTCACAAGAAGACCCCACTAAATCTTCTGCCCATCAGATACTTAACAGGATAGCAGATGGCTTTCTGGCCAAGTGAGGTCCCCAGGATACAACTTCCTCCCTGCTGACCACTGCCGTAAATAATGGCCAGTGGCTCCAGCATTCAATAATGCCGCTGACGAGGCTCTGGTGATCGCTGGTGCAACAAACCCTGAGAGCCACAGGATTAAGGAATGACCGGGGGACATTGCTGTTGAAAGGGTCTTGTAAGGTTGGGTTTCAGAGACAGGGGTAAAGGATTGACTTTGTACCTCATGTACATGCCCTTAACCCTGCACAAAGACAACACGTGGGCTCAGTGGTTAACACTGCTCCTCACAGCGCCAGGGACCCGGGTTCAATTCCAGGCTCAGATGACTGTGGAGTTTGCACATTCTTCCCATATCTGTGTGGGTTTCCTCTGGATGCTCTGGTTTCCTCCGACAGTCCAAAGATGTGAAGTTTAGGTGAACTGGCCATGCTAAGTTGCCCACAGTGTTCAGGGATATGCAGGTTAGGTGCATTGGTCAGGGGTAAACATAGGATAATATGGTAGGGGAATGGGTTTGGGTGGGTTATTCTTTGGAGAGATGGAGTGGACTTGTTGGGCGGAAGGGCCTGTTTCCACACTGTAGGGATTCTATGATTCAAATTAGTGCAGATTGAGGGACCTTGTCTCCAGCTTGATGCAGAATGTCTGTCCTCTTAGAAGCTGGGAAATTTTCAGCCAAGGTGGAAACAAGACTTTAAGTAAAGGTGAATTAACCTCGCTATCAGTAAAGGTGGGAGGGTGTTTGATATCAATCTGTGTAGTAATTCACTTAATTTTTAACACTGCTTTCTCCACATTCCCCCCCCCCCCCCCCCCGCTGTCCATTCCTCACCTTTTACAGCATTGACAAAATCTGTTCATGAATTTGTGACTTTTTTTGAACTGGGACATTTTCACAGGTTTAAGTGTGCTAGATATGCAGATACATGCATATAACAATGTGCGAGGTGTAGAGAATATTGATACATTTACCTAGAGCAATATTTAAGCCAAAAGTACAAATACTGGTTACACTTCTTCTCCCACACAGAATGAGCTTGAGGCATTTTTCTTTTGGTGAAATAGTGGTGTACCCAAAGGATACCTCACTCCCACCTCCAACAGAATTAAATGAGTGGAAAAGCCCTTAGTGGAAAATGTGTCACCACTGTGCTAGGAATGGTCCTTCTCTTTAGCATTATTGATTTTAAGACCAGCCTCTTGCAGGAGCTACATATGGGCGAGGTTGGAGGGGAGTGCTAGTGACTTCTGTCTATGGGGTCTCGATCCTAGGTGAAGGTCCAGTGGTGGCCTTGCTGATATCTGTTTGGTGTGTGATTCAGGAGGCCTTCCCTGGAACAGGCAGCACAGGTCTTGAGCTAGCTCTCCATCTGCTCAAGAGACCCCTGCAGACTCAAACAATTCTGCCCACTGTCTGCAATTCTGGGAACCCCAATATTGAAAGGGTGTTAACTAGTTCCTCAGAATCAATATGTCACCCAGAAGAAAACCTACAGTAAAACTTGCAGATGACGCATATTGATCAGAGTTGTTTTGTATACTCCTGTGCAACTAGTATATTCATTTCCAAGTATTACGGTTTTTAAAACTGTATTTTTCCCTTTGGGCAATGTGGTACTGTACAAAGGAGCTATGATTATGACAGACAGCTAAGAATTTAGGACTACTTTCATTACAGCAGAGATATAATTTAATAAAGCTGTCCAAAATTATGAAGGTCTTTGATAAATGAAATTGGCAAGTAATATTAGAATAGTTAGGATCAGTGCTGAGGAATCAATTGAGAGCGGGTTGGGATGTTAATTTTATAGAGAATAGCTAGAGCTTATAACTAAGGTGGAAAACGTTGCTTTTTTTAAAAGGAGAGGGTAAAAACTTGAAGCAGTGGAAGGCACAGGATGAAGGAAGGGAAGGAATAGGGCTGTAGCATTAATGGAATACAGAGTCAAAGAGACATGATGGCTGACAAGTTTACTTCTATGCTGGAAAGTTCTATAATTCTGTGGTGCAAATAATTTCGAATCCAGAATGACATTTTTGGGAATTGAAATCATAGTCCAATATACGTGAATGAACTTGTCAAATCAAAATACACTGCAGAATCCACGTCAAATCTTGGAGATCAGGAAACTGCTGTTAAATTAATCAAAATAAATAGATAAATCAAAGTTCTGCTTTTGCTGAAACATGTGTAGTCTGTCAGGAATGAAGTATTATTTTAACACCACTTTGTTTATACAGATTCTCTTAATGTGAATGGCTATGATACAGGATAAGAAAGTTTTGAAAGGTATAAATAAATTGACTAATAATGCTCCTGAGTAGAATTAGTCACAAAACGAAGCGAATATATCCCAATAAGCTCAATCTTTATTAGATGAGCTCTAAGAATGAAAATGTCCTTCCTTGGGAAGAATTCGTTGGAACACATTCCCAGCAAAAACGGAAAGGTTACAACAGCTTGTGGAAACATTGGACATTCATCAGACTGAAAGGAATGACTCAGGGTATAAATTTCTACAGATGACAAAACTTTGGTCAAGAAAAAGGCATATAAAAAAGCTATGTCCCTTTTCCTTGCACATTTTTTGATTGAAATTTCCCATTTTCCGCTTAATAATCATTGGACACTCCTTATTTGTGAACTTTACACAATTGGCAACTGGTGCCTAAGATTTTAGGAAATTCCCAGCATATATGCCTCCCTTATCACCATTTCCTTGGGCTGCCAAGTAAAAGTTGTAGCAAGCCCTGAGATGTGACAGTAAAGGCCTTCAGCTGCTCCAGTGGGTGAACAAGGTTTTTCAGTTGCCTTGATCATCTCAAATCTGTGTCTGGTTTTTAAATTACAAAGGCCTCAGCCTCAGCCAAAACCTACAATTTCAGTCTTGCTATCATCTTTGGTTCATCTCCATTTATAAATCATAATTTGCAAAAAATAATGCATTGGTTTTGTTCTGGGGTTACTGTTGACCAGAAACTGAACCGGACTCACGACAGTGGCTATATGTGCAGATCGGACAGTAGGACTACTGCAGAGAGTAACTCAACTCAGGGTTTTTCCACCCTCTATAAGGCACACGCCTGGAGTGTGAATGAATATTCCCCGTTTCCCTAGGTAAGTGCAGCTCCAACAACCTTCAAGAAGCCTAGCATCATCAGGGCAAAGCAGCTTACTTCATTGGCACTGCATGCACTCCTTCCACCACCAACAGTCATTTGTAGCAGTGTGTACCATCTACAAGATGAACTGCAGAAATTCACCAAGGCTCCTTAAGCAGCACCTTCCAAACCCATGGCCACTTATATCTTGCCATCTGGAAGGACAATGGAGCAGATGCATTAGACCAGCACTATCTGCAACATCCCTTCCAAGTTATTCCCCAGCCTGACTTGAACATAGATTGCTGTTCCTTCAGTGTTGCTGGATTAAAATCACAGAACTCCCTTCTAACAGCATAGTGCATTTACTTCCAGCTTGTGATGAAGCTCACTGCCTCCTTCATGAGGGTAACTAAGGAGAGACAATAAATGCTGACCCAGCCCGCAACACCCAAGTCTTATGAATAAATAAAGTTGAATTTTGAACTAGTCTGAATGCAGTTCACGTATTTCCAGCTCTGGGCAAGAATACTAAATCCTCGCCTAAGAAAAATCAAAGCTTTCAAGTATAAACTTTAAGCTACTAACATTGCAAAAACTAATTTATTTGAGAAATTTTACTATGGTATTGTGAAATATTTAATTGCACTTTTTATTCTGTATAAACTCTTAGTTTGAACATTAGAAATTCCAATTACTAGAGAAAACGGAAATGAATAAGAGCATTTTATAAAATATATGGAGTTATTTGTTAGAATACAGAGGCCAAATCATGCAATTTTAAGGTGACATATTTGTACTATAAAATAACTACTACTGGGAGCATAACGTGAAACATTGAAAGGTCATGTTACAAAAGAAATAGGTATTGTAGTTACTTGTAATAAAACTTCAGTGAAATGCATGCACTTTGATCAAACTTGTAATCGTTGTGACTTTGTCACTTTGCTCTGATATCTTAATTCCATCATTTTATTTTGCCAACTGCGCACACCCTCGATGTATAGCTGATAGTTTGAAATGTTAACGAGCATTAACATAATTTTGTGATAAATAATTCTGGCAAACGTTTTTTACTTATGCCTTTCGATCTGTTCTGTTTTCTACTTGTTTGAAAAGTTAATGAAGAATTTATGTAAACTAACTAAACCTGGTTTCATGTCTGACGGAGAATTCAAAATTGCTTTTGTCTTCTAAATGTGCTAGAAGTAGTAAATTGAGTTTTCAACTCTTTTCCCCAAATGTGTAACTTAAACAGTTAAAAATGCTGTAATTTTCATACAAAATAATTGTGCGAGCGTTCAGTATTGTCAGTGAGATGCAAAGAGCTCGTACAATCAGCATCAAGTATTGTTACTGTGAAATTCCAGACAAAAGTATTAACAATACAAGATATTCACAATTTAAAATGCCACTTATGAAAAGTAATATACTGTCAGGGTAATGCACTGCTAATGTAAACTGCTAGTGTAAACTATTGCCAGTATAAATTATTGGCAGTATAAAACATGATAAGACTGCATTGCATGTAGACAATATGTTCATTTTTCACCAGTGCTGTCACATAACTGTAAATGTGTTGCAGCAGTTTGGGGTTTTCAGGGGTTCTTGCAGAGAAGGAGGAATGTTTGAGCTGGGGACCTCTGTAGTGCAGTGCTGTCAGAGCAGCCTGAAATTGGCATTAACCTGCCTTTTACTTTACCGAGCTCCTGTGAAGTGTGAGATTTGGTGCTAAAGTTGAGAATGTCACAGCTGTGACTTTTAGCACAGAAGGATGTTATTCAACCCATCGTATCTGTTCCAGGTCTTTCTGTAAGAGCAAACAGCACTTTAGTTTCTTCCAGTGCTTATTGTGTTACGTTTTGAAAGCCACAATTGCCTCTACTATGATGTTAGGTGGTGCAGTTCATATCCTAACCATTCCTTGCGTGTTTTCCATTATCACTTTTAGTTCTTTTTTTTTCACTTTAAATAAGTGTTCTCTATCAATATGAACAGTGTTTCTCAACCTCCCCAGTCCAGTCCCTTCATGAGTTTGAACACATCTGTCAAATCTCCTCTTGATTTTCTCCTTTTTCCAACGAGAAGACTTCCAACTTTTCCAATCTATTTAACTGACATCCCTCAGCCTTGAACTGTCTTGTAAATCTTTTCTGCACCCTCCCTAAAGCCTTCACCTCCTCCAAGTGCAGTGCCCAGCTTGATTCTGCCTCAGCAGAGATATTGTGTCCAATGTTCACCATTACTTCCTTGCTTTTATATCTATGGTGCTAGTTATAAAGTTCAGAATAATGTGTGCCTTTTTAATTACACTCTCAACCTATTATGTTGTAATGCACCAGATCAAATACCCTCAAAATATATCAAGGAGATATAATTACCTTTAAATTAGATAGAAGTTAGGATCTAGGCGAAGATGTTGCATTGCAGACGTGATTCGATTGGTGAAACTACTTGGCTTTATCAAAACCCACTTTATTCTTAAACCACAGTTAAAACACAAACAAAAGAAAAGAATTGGCACAACTTTAATTCTATCAAAATAATACATGATTTACCTACTACTCATGAACTGTTTCAATATAGCAGCATCTTAAAAGCACAACCCAGAAAAAATAGTTAAAAATCACACAACACCAGGTTATAGTCCAACAGGTTTAATTGGAAGCACACTAGCTTTCGGAGCGACGCTCCTTCATCAGGTGATTCCTATGTGCTTCCAATTAAACCTGTTGGACTATAACCTGGTGTTGTGTGATTTTTAACTTTGTACACCCCAGTCCAACACCGGCATCTCCGAATCAGAAAAAATAGATTATCCTCACTTGCAATCTCCTCTAGTCCAGAACAAAGAAAAAAACCAAAAGGCTGAAACTGGCAACAGAGAGAGAACTCAAACTTTTTGTAGCAGCACAGAGAGAGCTGTGTCTAGCAGCTCCAATTCCCAAAACCCCAACTTCAATAACTGAAAGTAAAACCTTAGGTCTGTGGGAGCTTGACTCCACTAACTCTTCTTTTTTCCTAATTTCTATTTTAAAAAACTCTCTGCTTTCCATGGAGTAGACATCTTAGCACCATGTTTACAATACCTCTCTTCATTTGAAACAGAACAAATCTCTCTTAAAGGCACATTTCAACACAAATAAATGTCATGTTTCTTTGCTCCTACACTCCTGTATTTTGTATTGTTATTTCCACTAAAATGTATCATTTCACAATTCTCAACATTAAATCTCACCTTCTTGCAATTCCATCACTGTTCTCTTGGAGTCTGTCACTCCTCCTCACAAGTCACAATATTTCCCAATTTATAAAATTATCTGCAAATTCTGAAATTGTATCTTGCACACCCAAGTTTAGGTAATTAATATCATCAAGAAATATTAATTCTAGTACCGACCCTTGCATTCCTTCAGTCTGAAAAACAACTGTTCACTACTACAGTCAATTTTCTGTCAACTCAACCAAATTTCCAACTTACCTTTATATTCATGTTACAATGATTTGAGGCAGGGTAGAGGTAGAATGGCTCTCTTCTATTTCCAACTTATGTGACCAGAACAGTCTCTTTTTAAAAAGGAGTATATACTTGCTAATTCATGGATTGTTTAACTGTTTACATCTTGTGATGGTAAAAATCACATACAGGCAGGTTTCCTGAAAAGAAAAATAAAGTTATTTATTGTATTTAACCCAGTTTAAATAAAGTAATAAGGACGTTCTGACCTTCCAAGAACATATGCACTCCAAGTGTCACACACAAACAGAAATAAGTTATGGTCTGGAGATACAGTTTAATCAGTATTTTTGAAGTCCCAAAGAATTTATTAGTACAGGGATCTTGTGGATTGAAGGCTTGGATAGTTTCAGGCTGAACTTAATTGCCTCTCTGGATTTGGCACCAAGACAATTCAAATACATCTGCAAATTATTTATATCCATTCTTATAGATTCATGCAGTTTTTAGGTTACTGGAACGGTGGCACAGTGGTTAGCACTGCTGCCTCACAGCGCCAGAGACCCGGGTTCAATTCCCGCCTCAGGCGACTGACTGTGTGGAGTTTGCACGTTCTCCCCGTATCTGCGTGGGTTTCCTCCGGGTGCTCCGGTTTCCTCCCACAGTCCAAAGATGTGCAGGTCAGGTGAATTGGCCATGCTAAATTGCAACATTTAAGAGGCATTTGGATGGGTATATGAATAGGAAGGGTTTGGAGGGATATGGGCCGGGTGCTGGCAGGTGGGACTAGATTGGGTTGGGATATCTGGTCGGCATGGACAGGTTAGACCGAAGGGTCTGTTTCCATGCTGTAGATCTCTATGACTCTATGACTCTATGACTCTATAAATTGCCCGTAGTGTTAGGTAAGGGGTACATGTAGGGGTATGGGTGGGTTGCGCTTCGGCAGGGCGGTGTGGACTTGTTGGGCCGAAGGGCCTGTTTCCACACTGTAAGTAATCTAATCTAATCTACTTCTTAGCTCTCTCCCTGAATTGAGCAGATTTTCAATCAGCTTGCAGGGTTAGATGGAGAGAGGGTATTTCCGACCTAGCAGCCTTGCTTCTTTGGCATCTCATTTGCTCCTCTTCTGCCTGGAAAAAGGTAGTTTCTTAAATCCAGAGTTTTCCTGCCACATGATCCTCTATTTCCAGTTGACCAGTTATTCAGACAAGGTCATAGCTAATGGATTCCAAGTCCATGATTTATGTAAGACTATGACTGGATGAATTGCTTTCTCAGAATACATTGTTTAATGTGATTAGATTAAATGTTTATTCCACCTGGCGGAATACACAGGTGATTGGGTGTTTTGTGAATCAGTTGGGAGATGGCTCAATCGCCTTCAAGATGCTTGATTCTGGCATTTTCTAGACAGGCTGACTCAATTTCAATGTCTTTGGAGTCTGTCAGGTTTGGTCATGCAACGTTCAATTATCCTAGGAACTGCTGTTTCTAGTCATTGACATGCCGTTTTATTCTTAAAACTCAAAGCTTTTCAGGCAATAAGTACATAAAGTCATTTTGTGTCGTTTAAAAATGTTTTGTTGAAGCTTTTTATTCTTCCCTCATCTGAATATTTCATAAGAAAACTAGTTCAATGGGAAAAATGACCATTCATACCACTGAAGAAAATGCTGATTGGTGGAGCATTGCCAAGGGGAGTGTGCTGAACTCCACAAAATAGGTGATAGCCACTTGCTGATTCAGTTCTCAGGCCAGTGTCATGATCAGGTCAATCTGCTGGTTTAAAATTTAAACACAGCCTAGTAGTTAACTGTCAATCAGTATTAGTTGATACATTCCCCAGAGTTCATTTTCTAACCAAGTAGAACTCTCTTCTCATGCAGTATATGTATTGGTGTTTCTCCTTGATTTAGTTTTCCAATATGTGGAAAATATTCCAATATGTGGAAGATGAAAAGCTTCAACAAAATGTGCCTGCTTTCAGCAATACACAAGGTCTGCATTAGCAAACAACTGAAGCTGTTTTTGATGCAGAGCCTAGCTTTATTTTGAAGCATCTTTGTTGACAAGCATGATGTGTGGAACTTCAATATAAAAGTAAGCGTAGAACATAGAGTGAGCTTCCAGTTTTGCAATTAGTGGTCATTATCGAATTTGAAAGGATCTGATCCCATCTATAAAGAATGATTCTTAGCCTGGAATAACATTATAGATTGAAATGTTATATTAAACACAATTCAGAGTCCCATAGTTATTTGTTGATAACTAAACAGTTCTCCTATAGTTCTTCCTTACAGAATTAGAAGACACTTCTTTTTTTTCCAGTGTAGAAATTCAAACTTGTACGAAACTCTAGTCCAAGAAACCACCTTCAAGCATTACTTTATGCTGCAACATTTTTATTTTACTTACAGGGAGAAAGATACCAACCTTCCATAAATGCAAACTTACGATGAATTGTTTTTACAGGATTTTAAGATATGAATGCTGCCCGGGATACTTGAACGTGCAGGGTGAGAAAGGCTGCCCTGTTGGTAAGATTTATCCAATAATTGATAGCTCACTCTTGTATCGCAGGATGAATTGACTTAATGATTTAAAATAACCAGAGTTTGATTAGAAAAATACAGAGAAGATAGTTATATTGGACTCAAAACATTAATTCTGTTTCTCTCTCCACAGATCTTACCCAATTTAATGAGTTTCTCCAACACTTGCTATTTTTATTTCAGAATAAGTTAGAAACACTCTTGAAAAGGCTGAGCCCAAAACCAAGAACACATAAGGAGGAATTTAAGGTTGACTCCAGTGAATATATTCCATCAGTTTGAGGACTATTAGCACATCTGCCATGATTTCATTATAAGACCACTCCCCCACCATTGACTCCTACCCAGCCTCTGGAATTAACATCATATTCTGCCCATGATGTTTGCTTTATATCACCCAGTTGGATATGACCTCGTTTACATTCAATCCCACAATTTTCTGTATGTGGTGGGGAGTCCAGAACAGCAACCGTGATCTTTAAACTAGAATTTGGCCCTTTAGGAAGGAAATCAGGAAATGCATTTTCATACAGAGGCAAGTGGAAATCAGAAATTCTCTCCGACAGAAACCTCTATTCTTGGTCAAGTGAAATTTTCAAAATTAAAATCAATTCATTTTCCTTATGTAAGGAGAAGAGGTGGAGGAATGCAGTTCAGGTACAGATCACTTGTAATGTAAACACGTGAAACAGGCTTCAGGAGTTGCAATAGAAATAAAATACTGTGGCTGCTGGAGCAACTCAGCACCTCTGACAACATATGTGAGTGGAGAAATAAAGTTAATTTTTTGAGTCCACTGATTCTTTTCGGAAACTATAAAAAGCTAAATACTGTTCTGACTACTTACCACTGCTGTACCTATGTGCCTAATACCTGTAATAAGTAAAAGTGCTATTGCAATTGATAATTTCAGTATTAAAACTAAGTAATATAGGATGACTATAAGTTAATTTTCCAAAGAAGAGATTAACTATAAATTTTCCTACATTTCCCATAAAGCGATTCAACCCCAGTCTGCCTACACCAATCTGCAGTTAACACTGAAGCAGTTGTTGCCCATGCATCTGAAAGAGTCTGGAAGGGTTAATATTTTGATTGAATACAGTTTGCATTATTGACTGGGATAGCAGAGTTAAGAAGGAGCTGAGAGGACACAGACCTGTGACTAATGTGTTCCTAACATTCTTTGTAGTCATGTTGATTATATTCATGTAATCAGTAAATAATCACATAATGCAAGGATTTCCCAATCCATATGAGATCGCATTGGCTTGAAGGAACCTACACACAACAGCAGTTTCTAAATAATTTTGACTTATTCCTACTTTCAATCCCATTGACATTATTAGTTAATTTTATTCATTAATGCAAACTTTCAGTAGACCTACAATTGCAAACATGTTCTCATCCACAAGTTCAGGCCAATTTGAGACTTGATTAGGTTCCAGCAGGTCTTGACCTCAATGCTGACCCGCAACGCTTCATAAGGAAAGCCCAAGGCAAGACTTGCTGGACCGGATTTTCTTTAAATTAATATCTGCCTTCGAAAGCTGCATCTGAATTGACCTCCCCTCTCAAAGAAAAATACTTGTTTCACTTAATGCTCTGTGGGAGGGTCATTCACTTCCTGAAGATAGAATCAGCAAGGAATCTAATAAGGGAAATTTATCCCCACCTGTTTCAGGCCAAAGTCCTTATTGTTACAACACTACCTGTAGGAACTTGAGAAAAAATTTCCCAAAAGCGCACTTCGCAAGAAAATCCTACAATGTCCCGAACACTCTGGAGGTTGTTGTAGGCCAGAGATTTCTAGAGGTTCTTAGTCCCAAAAGCAGCTTTTTCAGAACACTGATTGGTTGTAGTGTCATTGATGTTCCTGCTATAAATCCTTGAGTAGTACACCTGCATCGAATTTTCAAAATATACTTGGGAAAGTTCCAGCTTTTTATTGGTAGTAAATTTGCTTACAGCAATCAGATCTTTTGCATTCCAGTTTAAAAGATGAAGTCCAGATTTTCATTACTGAGAGTCAGATTCAAGGAAGCTTTGCAGTTGGATTGTCCTGATCAGCAACCTTCTTCTATTCTACATGTAACTCTGTGCTTTCATTGGAAAATGGTCTTCACCTTAAAAAAGGAGGTCCCGCTATATTGCAGCTTCTACAACAGAATCTGTAACTTTTTAACACAGCAGGAAGTATTGTTCATCTATACATCACTGCACAGCTATTATTCAATTTAGACCACTTCTCTGCTACCTCAACTTGTCCTTTCATGGTGAACTGCAGTCCTTTTAAAAATTGCTACCTTTTATTTATATTTCTTGCCTCATCATATGACTGGCCATGGTCTCTTGGTAGCTTTCTCTCCACCTTTTTAGTATTCAAAATTAGGGTAGATGTAAGACCAGTAATAATGGTTTGCAGACATTCCCAACTGACAGCTTTACACAGCCACAGGTTATTCGGGATTTGAAAATCAAAGTTGGAAAGTTTGGTTTCAAATGACAACGGCTGCAGGACTCAAAATGACAGCTACAATGTTTCTGGCCACTTCCATCATGGTACATGTGACACCCCATTGTGGGCAAGTCATTATAGAGGTGTATCAAATATGGGGCGGCACGGTGGCTCAGCAGTTAGCACTGCAACCTCACAGCACCAGGGACCCGGGTTTGATTCCAGCCCCTGGTGACTGTGTGGAATTTGCACATTCTCCCTGTGTCTGCGTGGGTTTCCTCAGGACGCTCCGGTTTCCTCCCACAGTCCAAGGATGTGCAGGTTAGGTGGATTGGCCATGCTAAATTGCCCATAGTGTTAGCTGTATTATTCAAAGGGAATGAGTCTGGGTGGGTTACTCTTCGGAGGGTCGGTGTTGGGCCAAAGGACCTGTTTCCACACTGTAGGGAATCTAATCTAATCTAATCTAATCATGTGTTAGAAGCTTATTAGGCAGATTATAATATGAATCAGCTTTTCAGGATAATTTGATCGGCATCCTGTAAACCTGGACCGTGCAGTTGTAGTGTATGCCCTATGTAAATACCTCCCAGCTGAAAATGCTGTTTAAAGAACTTGCCATTCATCTTGCAGAACAAGATACTTAGTTGCTGCATGTGGAAGGGAGTGTTAACATGTCTTCACCGGGGCTTTGATCTCAGTACAAGCAAAGCTGCAAATGTGTCTGAGCATAAGAACATGATAGAAGCAGGAGCGGGTCATGGGCCCTTGACCCTCCTATGCCATTCAATTTAATTATATTTTATCATCTTCCTCAATTCATTTTCTGGGTGACACCCCACCCCCATGCTCTCATATTGTTTGACACCCTAACAGACCAAAATTTTATTCATCTCCATCCTAAAAATGCTCAGTGATGGAACATCTAATTCCTTCTGAGCACTACAATCCTTCAGAGGAGACAGTACACAAAAGCTATGCATGCACTGATTTTGAATTGCAGTACCTACACCTGACATTGGGAGAAAACCGATTTTAGCTCTACGTCTGTTGACTACGTAAGCAAGTAGCAGATTTTGCATTTTGCCATCAAAAACATCTGTGATTTAAAATAAATAACAAGCAATTTAATTACATTGTATTTTCTAATTCTCTTGCCAACACTACATATTATTATAATGATTAACGTTTTCTGGAATTCTATGTAATGAAATGATACCTTTGCTTTTTCACCAATTTTATAGCTTTACCAATTGATAATATCTACAACACTTTGGGAAATGTTGGATCAAGCTCCACTCAGCTTTATTCAAAGCAAGCCAAACTCAGACCAGAGATTGAAGGACCTGGTACATTCACAATGTTTGCTCCCAGTAACGAAGCCTGGACTGCTCTTCCAGCTGTAAGCACTCAATGCTATCTTAATAATTTACCTTGAAGTAGATGAAATTGTCATGAACACTGTTATACAAATAAGAGGGCATGAACTAGAAGTAATAATCAGCCTTCCGAGCTTGCTCTGCCATTCAATAAGATCGAAGTCCACCTTTTTTCCCCTTGTTTCTTGAGAATCTATTTATCTAAGCCTTAAAAATATTCAAGGATTCTGCTTAAACCAACTTTTCAGGAAGAGAATTCCATGAATAATGACACAGAGAAAGAAAAACTTGCCTAAGCACCTTAAGTGGGTGACCCCTGATTTTTAACCAGTGATCTTCTTGATTTAGACTCTGTCAAAAGATAAAACATGTTCTCCACATTTACCCTGTCACAGTGCCTCAGGATCTTATGTTTCAATCCAATTACCTCTAATGCTTCTAAACTCCAATGGATACAAGTCAAGCCTGTCCAATCTTTTCTCATAAGACAACTCTTTCCTCCCAAGTGTTAGTCAGGTAAACCTGCTCTGAATTGCCTGCAACTCAGCTTACATCCTTCCTTAAATAAGGTGATTAATTCCATGCACAGTGCTCCACTTGTGGTCTCACCAATGCCTGTATAATTAAAGCATAAACTGTCTCCTTTTTTATTCAGTTTCCCTTGTGATAATATAATACTTCATGAGCTTTCCTTATTACTTTCTGGACCTCTCATGCTTCATGCACAAGGACATCCAGATCCTTTTACATCTCTGAGCCCTGCAATCTCTCACCATTTTGATAATATGCTTGTTTTTATTCCCCTCTGCTGAAATTAACAATTTCATATTTTCCCATTTTATACCCCATTTGTTGCATCTTTAACTGCTTGCTTAAATTATATACATCGTTTTTGTAGCTCCTTGAGTCCTCTTCACCACTCAGCTTGCTACCATCTTTCTGTTGTCAACAAATTTACCTGTATGCAACTCGCTACATCATGATTTTTTTTTATTTTCTGCAATAACCTTTGATGTTACACCTTTTCAAAAGCCTTCTAGAAATCAGAATATAATGCACCCTATTTATCCATTACACGTATTACCTCCTCAAAGAGCTTCAGTTAGTTGGTCAATCTTGATATCTTTTTCATAAAATTGTTAGTGCTGTCTGATTACCTTGAACTGATCCAAATGAGCAGTGTTACTTTAATTAAAAGCTTCCGATATATTCCCTATGTCTGATATTATATTATAAAGCAGCGCACCATCACCTTCTTAAGGGCAACTAGGAATGGGCAATAAATGCTGGCCCAGCCAGTGAACCCACATCCCATGAATGAATAAGATAAAAATCAGCAGTCAATTTGTGCACACCACAGACCCACAAACAGTGAGATGAATGAATAGATAATCTCAACATGATTGGACAGATAGGACCTTGATTTAACATCTGTGATAATGCACTTTAATAGTACAGTCTTCCCTTAGCACTGTACTGAAATGGCAATCTCTCAACTGTGATCCAATCTCTGGGGTGTGACTTGAACCCAAGTCAAGAATGTCACCATTGAGACAAGAATGATGAGCTTCTTCCATTATTGGCAAAAACAATGAGTGACAAATACTATAAATGAAAAAGTGTAATACAAGTAATAAAAATTGCATTCATATGGTATTAAGCTGGATGAGTCAAACTTTATTTTCCTTTACTTCATCACTCCCAAAGATATTATATCACATTAAGACATGCCAGTCCAATGTATCACCCAAGAGCTATAATATCAATTGGATGGCAACAGGCTCAAAATGAGGTGAGTTGCCATAATGTCCTGTTGATACTAGTGATGTGGCCAGTTCCATATTCAAAGTGGTTTACTGCAATGGCCTACTTCAGACAATGGACCCTGTTTAATATGGATTTTAAGGGCCTATGGATGTAAATCGGACACTCATTTATATTTTGTATATGAATTGGTCAAAACCATTTTAAAATAAGTATTGAATTACGTTTGTGGACACAGGGGAGTACTCCTGCTCCACTAAGGTCCACAAAATAAATTCTGGTCCTCTTCTGTTTTCCCGAGCGAGCTGTTTGTCACTTGGTCGCTCAAGAGTCTAACAAAACTCTAACAAATCTTATCTGTTACCTGATTGATAATGTTGGACAATTTCAATCTATGAGTCCTCTGAGCTGAGGCCTGATAATTCTTCACAAAATACACACGTGTACCTTGCCAATCAGGCAGCTCCAAGTGGTGGTCATAGTGAAAACCACAAATTATTTTTTCACCATTTAACCTGAAGATTGTGACCTCGAATGAACTACAACATGTTCCACTATAATTGAAATAGGATTAAGCCAACTATTTTTGTGGCTTATTGTCTTTTGTTTATGCAGCTTAAAGACTATATCATAAGGAGTACTTGCCAACATTGATAGATGACATGTAAGAGGAAAAATAAGTCATATGTTAATTGAATATCTAATAGCTGAATAATGTTTGCAATTTGATCTAATTGCCTTTCTTTTCTTTAAATATAGGAAATAATTGAAGCTCTTGTAAGCAATGTCAATATTGAGTTGCTCAATGCCCTGCATTACCATATGGTTGACAGACGGATTCTCACAGATGAACTGAAACATGGCGTAACATTGCCTTCAATGTACCAAGATTTAAATATATTTGTACATCACTACCCCAATGGCGTAAGAAAAACTTATTAGTTTTAATTAAGTTGCAAATATATTGGAAATTCTTGTTGATGTATTCCTCTGTATCCCTTGCTCTTAATTATTTTAGAAAATTTTGAATGGCAGTTCTAATTTGTGTCTCTTATATCCAATACAGATTGTCACAGTTAACTGTGCTCGAATAATGAAGGCTGACCATTTTGCAACCAATGGTGTTGTGCATGTCATTGACAGAGTCATCACAGCTTTAACAAATACCATTCAGGATACTCTTGAAATTGATGATAACTTCCAGCAGCTTAGAGTATGTATAAAATAATTAACACTTGAAATAATATATCAGGATTATTTTGTGAATATGCCTTGTATTTAACTGTTGATATTATAGTTTCTAGGATTCTGTTTTTAATATCCCCTCATCTGACAGTTCAATTTCACAGCCAATGGTTTTTTCATTCTATTTTTTTGCTCCTAAGAGAAAAATATCAGTAATTATGCAACAAAGGCTCCTTGTACTCTTTACCACAGAGAGTTTATTACAGGCAAAGTGTATAAGGAAGAGAGCCAATGACACAAGTCAATGATCTTCAAGTGACTTTATATTGTCCTGGGACTTTCTAGGCTTCAATTAATTGTTTCTTTCTACAATTAGAGCAAATTAAGGGTGGTCAGGTGAATGAAGTGTCAAAGAGTTATAGATGTCTGCAACATAGAAAGAGATCCTCCAGTCTATTGAGTCTGTGCTGGTCAGAAACAACCACTGACCTATTCTAATCACACGTGGCATCACAAGTGCACACCTAAATACTTGTAACTGTTATGAGACTTTCAGCCTCTGTCACACTAACAGACAGTGTGTTTCAGATTCCCACTACACTGAGTGAAAAAGATTTTACTCACATCTCCTCTAAACCACCTGCCCCTTATCTTAAATCTTTCCCACTGGTTAATGATCCCTCCAAGGACAAATGAGTCTTCCTGAATATTCTATCTATGCTTTCCATATTTTATACATCTCAAGGATGTCCTCCCTCAGTCTCCTCTGCTCTAAGGAGAACAACCCCAGCTTATCAAATCTCTCCATCCCAGGCAACATCATGGTACCTCTCCTCTGCACTCTCTCCAATGCAGTTGCATCCCACCTATAATGCAGAAATCAGAACTGCACACAATACTCTTGCTGTAGCCTATTCGAAGATTTGTACAGTTTTTGCATAAACTCCCTACATAAACATTCTATTCCTCAACATAAATATTTGCATAAACATTCTATTCCTCAGCTAATATAGGCAAGCATTCCACTTTATCTAAGCATCCCCCTACCTTAAGGGACCAGTGGATGTGCACATCAAGATCAGCTGATCCTTGGTGCTCTAAGGCACTTCCATTTATCATGTGTTCCCTTGTCTTGTTTGTCTTGCTGAAGTGAATCATTTCACAGTTATCCAGATTGAATTCCATTTGCCACTGATCAGCTCATCTCACAAGTCCATTTATATCCTCCTGTAATCTAAAGCTATCCTTTCCACTATTTAACACTCCACCCATTTTCATATCATC
Organism: Chiloscyllium plagiosum; assembly: GCF_004010195.1. Taxonomy (NCBI): domain Eukaryota; kingdom Metazoa; phylum Chordata; class Chondrichthyes; order Orectolobiformes; family Hemiscylliidae; genus Chiloscyllium; species Chiloscyllium plagiosum. Next base: position 32,469,030 of record NC_057723.1, read on the forward strand.
TGTAAACTTACTGGTCAACGCTCCGACATTCAAGTCTAAGTAATTTATATACACCACAAATAAGAAGGACCTCAACATTGATCCTAATAGAATCCCACTAGATGCTAACTTTCAGTCACAAATATACCCCTTCAGCATTACCTCTGCATCCCAATGCTCAGCCAATTTCGGATCCAATTAACCACATTTCCTTGGATCTCATGGGTTCTAAGCTTTGCTATCCGTCTCCCAGACAGGGCCTTATCAAAAGCTTTGCTGAAGTCAGCATAGACTATGTCAAATGCGTTGCCTCATCTACACACTTGGTCAACTCTTCAAAAAGAATTCAGTCAAGTTGGTCAGCATGAACTCCCCTTACCAAAACCATGCTGACTGTTCTTGATTAATCCCTACCTCTCCAAGTGCAAACTAATTCCGTCCTTCAGAATTGCTTCCAATAGTTTCCCCACCACTGAAGTTAGATTGACTAGCCTGTAGTTTCCTGGCTCATCCCTTGCTCCATTCTTGAATAATGGTACTATATTGGCTATTCTCCAGATTTCCTGGGGCTACAGACGAATTGAGCGTTATTGGAAATGGAGATTTTCCAGCTCATCTTCCCACTTAGATTTGACTCAGATGCAAGAGTGCCTGGAAGAAGCACTTATTAGCGCTAATGTTTGGTGTCTTTAGTTCAGGCTATGTGTTGGCGACAGGCAGGGAAGGCCTAAAATGAAAGCACCCTTGCATTTATAAGAAATCTGTTGAATTCTGCAGACTGAAGATGAAAGCATGCCTGTAAATTTGAAAAGTTCAGATCAGATCATGCTCACAGGATGTTCCTCATTGATATATGAGAGGCTGAACAGTGCAGGAAAAAACCCAAAATCAATCTGATTGTTGATAGATGAAGTAATTATGTTTGAAACAATTAAAGTGTAGACTAGTTCCCAGCTACAGTTTAACTGAGATTGATGTGTTTTTGTTTTTGCTGCTGTTTACCTTTTATTTACTATCTATGCAACTTAACTCCGTGATCTGCCTGTATTGCTAAGACAAAGCTTTTCACTGTGCCTCGGTACACGTGACAATAAATTAAATTAAATTAAATTCAATTGATGAGATAGACATAGTTTCCATCTCAAACTAGTTGGTTTGAAATAATTCTAAAAAGAATATTTTAGTATTGATTCACAATTGTTTAGTATTCCAATATTTTCCCTGAATGGCTGGTTCACTCAATTGGCTAAATGACTAGTTTGTACCTTATGACAACTCCAAAAGGCAGGCTCAATTCCTCCCCTCCTACCCATGGGTGAGGTAGACTTTGGCTTCCACAACTTGCCCTTGAATGTGTAAGGCAATGACAGACTGCTAATGACAGAAAGAAAACAGATGGAGCATCAACAGATGTTGAGCTAAAGACCTGAATAGGCCGACCACACTTAAATGAAACCTTTCCTGATCAGAATAAATGCATTGCAATTAGATATATCTGTATGGTCCTTATGTATCAACACCAGACAATTTTAGAAAAATATTGCTCGGATTGACTTTGTGATTTAGATCAGATTTCTTGTTTCATGAGTTTGTCTGAATTTCCAGTCATCAGTGATGTCAGAAATTTTTCCTGACTTTGTGTCTGTTTGCATCAGTCAGTACAATCCTGATCAGCCAGAGATTTCTAATTTCAAAATCCTTCTTGGAATATGAGCTGTAACTAGATTGATATGAGGGGCAGCACTCTGCTTTGATGCCATTTCTCATTTTATCCACCCACTGTGGACAGTTTAGTTGCAAACAGCAACCTCAATTCCCACCTACCATTTTCCAACAAATCCAAACCATTGAAAAGAAAGACACTATTCTAAGATTTTAAGTGTCATCGCAGTGGGTCGATGTCTTTAAATGCACTTTTTTTTCTTATATGCTATTAAATAATTAAATCTATTCCCATACTTAAGTGTTTCTGAGGGCAGTATCAACGGTTGTATTTATTTATTGGGTAAAAACAAGGACTGCAGATGCTGGAAACCAGATTCTGGATTAGTGGTACTGGAAAAGTACAGCAGTTCAGGCAGCATCCGAGGAGCAGGAAAATCGACGTTTTCGGGCAAAAGCCCTTCATCAGGAATACCAGGAATTTATTTATTGACAAATCCTTCTCATGAGACGCACTTGCAAATTTCTAACATGCTTCTAGTGGAGAATAGTATTTCACACCTTCAAAAAATGTTTATATGTGGTAATTCAGATGAAATAGATTACAATGGTAACAGTTACTGAATTTTAAACCTCGCAGATCATTTTGCTGAGGTACTGAAATGTCAGACCTGCATTTGTTATCTGTACTTGTGCACTGTGTTTGTAGGCTGCGGTAGCTGCTGCAGGGCTGGAGGAAATGCTTAGCCAAGAAGGAGAGTACACTCTCTTTGCTCCATCTGATGAAGCATTCCAAAAGATACCACCCGCAACTCTGAACCGAATCTTAGGAGATCCAGAGGCTCTGAAATGTAAGATAGAACTTAAAGCAATTTTGCTGAACAAGGTATCTAATATCCTGCTTACAAAATAGTCTCACACGATATTTATGGGCAAAATGGACCATTTGGCCTGGTGCTCAATACAAATCTCTTTTCAACCTCCTTTATCAGCCCCTGTCAGCATATTCCTTTTAGACTTTCCTCCCATTTTTTACTTGTTCCAGTTGTTATTGACCAGGCCAGACCCCTTAAAACATTTCAAGAAGCTAGCCCTGACCCTAACTTTTCAAGTTGTTTTGAGCAGGTGTAAAGTGAATATTCCAGGAATATTCCTGGAGCAGTAGGTCAAAACCTCTCCACTTTAAACAAAACAGAATCTATTTACAAAGTACCAAATGAAACACAAACAGAAGAGAACGGGGTACAGCATGACTTAATCTATCCAAAAACCCAACAAATTATCCCAAGTTAATGATGCTGTTCCAAATTCCTGCAACAATCCCCATAAACACCCCTTAGCAAAAGGGTAAAATTAAACACAGGGTCTTATAGGAGAGAGAGAGAGAGAGAGAGAGAGATGGCAGAAAGATTCACATGGAACAGTTCCATGGAGCTGTTTCTTGGATCAGCAGCCTCAAACATTGACTGCTTGCTAAAACCAAACCAGAGAAAAGCTGAGCTGGGAGAACTGACCACACCCTTTGATTGTACAAGTGTTTGTTTAAAACCTTAAAAGCTTCTTCAAGTAGATAAACCCAGACATTTCGGGATCTAAGTGTTTACGACCGCTCTGGAAAAAAAACAAGGACAACATAATCATGTTAAAGGAGCAGCATCATCACACAGTTTGCCATTAAATACATCTATACTTTTCACCTCAGTTACTCCTTGTGACAACAGCCAATCCCTCAACCTAAATGCTGGGAAAAAATCTATTGGATTTATTACTATGTTTTATTTATGGTTCAAATGGATTTTGTGCTAAATTTGCACCGAACTTGGATGGACCTACGTACAGACGTTACTGTACGCAGTTTTGGTTGCCATAATATGAAAAGACTTTTGTTATGGACCAGGTCAGATCCCCTCAAAATATTTTAAGAAGGTAGCCCAGACCCTAACTTTTATTTTTTTAAAAGGCAGATATAAAAGTGGATACTCCAGGAGCGATACAGCTGGTCAAATCACTCAACCTTTAACAAAACAGAATGTGTTTTGGATGAAACATAAACAAAAAAAAACAGAGGTTAGAATAATCAATTTATTTGATAACCAACCAAACTCTATCTCAACTTAAAGCTGTTCCAATCCCTACAACATCCCATAAACACACCCCTTGGCAAAAGGTAAATTCAAACTCTTTACGGGCAGGAATGGTTTCATGCAAGAAACATCTCATAGAGTCATCATCATAGAGATGTACAGCATGGAAACAGACCCTTCGGTCCAACCCGTCCATGCCGACCAGATATCCCAACCCAATCTAGTCTCACCTGCCAGCACCCGGCCCATATCCCTCCAAACCCTTCCTATTCATATACCCATCCAAATGCCTCTTAAATGTTGCAATTGTACAGCCTCCACCCTTGAATGTTACAAAATTTCAAATGCTCATCCAAGTACTGTATAATAGCTTTGAGGATTCCCAGGCAGTGCATTCCAGATTCCCACCATTCTCTGGGTGAGAACGTTTTCCTCAAATGCTCTCTAAGTCAACTGCCTTTCAACTTAAAATTATTATTCACCCTTCAATGAAACTGTTTCCTACCCACTCTGTCCATGCCCTCATTGTGTTGTACACATCAATCACATCCCTCCTCAGCCTTCTCTGCTCTGAAGAAAACAACCTGAGCTTATCCAGTCTCTCTTCATCGCTAACTGTTCCAGCCAACAGCAGGTGAATCTCCTCTGTACCCACTCCATAGCATCACAGTGTTTTGCAGCCTTCCAGATTCAACATCTAGTTTAGACATTTGACATCATACCCTATGTCCCTAAATATTTTTGTCAGACAGAACAATTCCTTTTCTGAATGCTTCTGTATTCTCAATCCAAGGTGGCGTTACCAGCCTGGTAGGTGGCGTTCAGGGTCCTGAGCCTGTCTGCTCCAGGTTGGCCACATCCTTTCTCTTCTCTTTTTGTCTTCTTTCTGACTTCAGTCTGAAAAACAACCCTCCACCACCACCCTGTCTTCTACCTTTGAGCCAGTTCTGTATCCAAATGGCTAGTTCTCCCTGTATTCCATGAGATTTAAGCTTGCTAATCAGTCTCCCATGGGAACCTTGTCAAATGCCTTACATCTGTTGAAGCATAGAACCACTTTTCACTGTAGTTGCTTCTCTAGGTCCAGACAGTTTTTGACTGCTTGCTAAAAACTAAATCAAACTAGAAACAGGAGAACCCTTACAATCCCTTCATTGTGGAAACAGGTCATTTGGCCCAAAAAGGTCCACACTGTCCCTCCAAACAGTATCCCATCCAGACCTATTCTCCTACCCTATTACTCTACATGTCGCCTGACTAATGCACCTAACCTACACATCCATGAACACTATGAGAAATTTAGCATGGCCAATTCACCTAACCTGCTCCTCTTTGGACTGTGGGAGGAAACTGGAGCACCCAGAGGAAACCCACACAGAGAATGTGCAAACACATACAGTTGCCCAAGGCTGGAATCGAACCTGGGTCCTTGGCGCTTTGAGATAGCAGTGCTAACCACTGAACCACTATGCAACCCAACTGGCCACTCCCCTGTTATTCTTTTAAAGTAGTTATTTCCAGACATATGGAACCGCTGCCTTTATGACCGCTCTTGAAAAAAACCAAGGACAACCTAACCTTGTTAAAGGGGCAGCATCGTCACACTTTTGAGGAACTGGTGATGGTACAGAAAAGATTAAAAAGATATAGAAACATTGTGTTGGGGTGCATATCAAGTAAGGAATAACAGGCTGGTCCACTTATCTTGTCCCTATCTCGAGATGAGGTTCAACCATCTTTTGCTCCAAAGGTGTGTCATAACATTTGTTAACCAATTGATTGGGAAATATTCTAGTAGTGAATAGAAATTCCTGAATTAGACTTCAATGTTGAGGTTCAAGCTGAGTATAAATGCTGCCATGTACTATTAAATGGATCTTAGACAGCGCATCAGAAACTAAGATATGAAGTTTTTTTTAATGGCCGTGTTACTCTCGGGCATATAGCCTTGCAAAACTACTGGCCCTAGTTTCTAGGCTATCTCTTTTTAATATCTTTTAGGACTAACAAATTGAGCCTAATTAAAGGAAAGTAATAACCCTTAAAATGGTACCACAGTAAAAAAAGTTTAAATAAAGTTTATATTCAAATTAAGATTTTAGTTTGGTGAGGAAATAATGCAGTCCAGCCCTTACTGTAGCCAATGGTTACATAATGAGCAGACAGTGTGCTCTCTCTCCAGGCAGATTTAGACACAGATATAACCACAGAAGAGAGGCAGGTAATTGGGTCCAGCAACTCCTTTCATGCTTCCCCAATCTGAACCTCTTAAGTGCACTTTTGTCAGACCCACAACTAGGTCTTCCGACTTGCGCATACCACCCTGCACAGACTGGTCAAGTATCAGGAGCTTGGGACTTAAGTAAAATAAAACTTTAGTAACAGCCCACTCAAAAACAGAAACAGATTTTGCTACTTAAGTTTTGTTTTCATTGTTGTAAATCATTTGTATGTGAGGAACTTTCTCAAGGCTGTACAAAATATACATGGCCTGGGAGTCATGAACCACCTTAGTCAACTATTGCACAGAATTGTTGCTGCATACAAAACTAAATGCTCAAAGCAAATTAAATTTAAAATGAAAATATTACTGTGGGCAGAGCCGGTGTACTCCAACCCTGGTGATGTCCACTAGTTGCAGAAGGCCTCATGTAAACCAGTGGACACTGTATGCTTCTTCTCCAATGACCTCTAAGCATGGATGTAATCTTGAAAAAGAGGCAGTCAGTCAGGTCTAATGACTCCCTCAATGCCTTCCTGTCTGGGTTTGTTAATAACCACCTTGATTAGATCCAGTGCAGACCCACAAGGAGTTCCTCTGACTTGACCGGCCACCAGCGAGCAAGAGATCAGGATCATGGGACGGAAGTAACGACAAATCTTTAATGGCTGTCCATTGAAAAAATGAAATGTGACTCCATTTTAGTGTGTTATGGACTAGGCCAGACCCCTCAAAACCTCTTTAAGCAGGTAGCCCAGACCGTAACTATGCTATTTGTTTAGTTAGGTACATAGTAGATATTCCCAGCGTAAATTAGCTGGATTGACTGCCAAGTTTTAAACAAACAAAATTTACTTACAAAATTATGGAATGAAACACAAAGAATAAAAACAGAACACCACATAACTTATCCTATCTAAACCCAACTTAATGATGCTGTTCCGTAAAACACCTGCAACAGTCCCAGTACACACACCCCTTAGCACAAAAAGTAAAATCAAGCAAAGGCTTGCAGTTTGCAAGGAGAGAGAGAAGTCCAGCAGCTTGTTTCACATCCCCTGCTGCAACGGAACCAAAAATATCTCAGCTGCCAGGACTGGCCATTCCCCTTTCATTATACAAATTATTTCTAAAACATGAAAGCTTTTGTCCTGAGGTATCATTTGTTTAGGGGTAAACAAAAAGGGCCCCAATAAGCCATTTGTCTCTGCACAACTCAATGGAGCCTGGGCTATATAACGACCCCTCTGAAAAAAATCAAGGACACAGTAACTTTGAGAAAAAGGACCAGCTTTGTGACAAGTGCATGCAGAAAATACAGGTGAACTGGTTGTCCATGAGCCATCTTAGATTCCTATTATGTGTGACTATTGGATGCAATCCACTCCATATCAAATCCTTAATAGTAAAGGGGAGGACTCCCACATCAGGAGCCTTTGACTCCTAGATGTTTTCTAATCAACCTGTCAAATGTTATTACACATGTCTGGAGCAAGTGGGACTACATTGCTTACTTTCAAGACATAGTCCTCACATTTATTATCCGTCTGTAGTTTCCCGAAGCAAATAGTTGTAGATATTTGAATCAACCGGTTAAATGAATCTTGTGACATTGCACTGAAGCAGTTGGGATTTGAACATAGCCTTCCTGACTCAGAGGAAGAGACACTACCACTGTGCCAAGAACCTCCTGCACAGGTGGTACTATTTACAATCAATCAATACCTGTCATCTGTTTGCCCTTCACCTTACCTATGTGATTAATGTGACGAGTTGGCCTAAATAGCTTATGCAGTTCTGGTTTCACCACATCTTCTCCATCTCAACCCTAACAAAGTGATTCATATTCTCACAGATTTCCATTAAGTTAGCTCTAAGAATTCTCTTTTCCTAGAGAAAATAATGTAAGCATATCTGACAAGTGTATCCCCTCAGTTTTAATGCTATCGTCAAAATTCGTATTTGTCCCTTCATCAGTGCCCCTTGAACTTCTTTTTAAAGTATGCCAGAACAATTCAAAATACTCCAAAAAGATTCATGCATGTTTTGCATAAATTTTCTGTTTTTCATTCTATTTTTGTTAAAACGAAACCACATAATTTATTTCAATGGCATTGTTAGTCTACATCATTACTGTTAGTAAATTGAGCATTTGTCCTCCAAAGTCCTTTGATCTTGTATCTTTTGGGCATTTATTTTTCAAGAATATAATACCCTTCTCACTTCTCATGCTGAAACCTGCCATCTCTCATGTACATATATTGCAGTTTATTTTCCAATTATTTTCTTGAAGTCTACCTCTGTACTAACATCATCCCAATTTGATGACATCGGCAAATTTTGAAAATGTAATATAATCTCTGAATTTAAATCAGTTTTGCGAATGTTGTTAAGTACATGGTGGAACACCATTTCAAATCTTTGGCTTGTTTGAGCAATTACTATTGTACCCTACTCTCTCTCTTTTCTATATTAAACTTGGCTTATCACTATTCTTTTATGCATCTTCTAATCTCACATTCTCTAACTTTGGTCATGACTCTGTTAGGAGAAAGTGAGGTCTGCAGATGCTGGAGATCAGAGCTGAAAATGTGTTGCTGGAAAAGTGCAGCAGGTCAGGCAGCATCCAGGGAACAGAAGAATCGACGTTTCGGGCATAAGCCCTTCTCCTGAAGAAGGGCTTATGCCCGAAATGTCGATTCTCCTGTTCCCTGGATGCTGCCTGACCTGCTGCGCTTTTCCAGCAACATATTTTCAGCTCATGACTCTGTTACCTTGCCAATGGATACATTCTATATGCACACACTTGGACACTGAATGTTGGCAATCTATTCAATTAAGAAAAAGCACATTAGTCAAATTCAGTCTCATTTTAATTCACATTGTTTTCTATAGGGACCATTGTAATCATTCGTATGACAAAACTATATTGAAGCCTAGATTATGTATTCAAGTCCTGGAATGGTGCTTGAATCAACAACGTCTGACTTGGGGACAAGAGTCCTGCGAATAAGTTCCACTGTATATTTATTTTACTGAATTGTGTGTGTATATATATGTCTGTTGGGAATATCTAAGAATAAGGAATTTTAAAAATTTAGCAACAAATGAGTGAAAAGTTGTCACTGCATTATTTCCATAGCTCTACTCAATTACCATATTCTGAAAAAAGTACAATGTGCAGAAGCCATCATCTCAGGTGCACCCATGGAAACCTTAGAAGGTTCAACATTGGAGGTAGGCTGTAGTGGTGACAGTCTGACAATCAATGGCAAGACTATCATTACCAACAAGGACATACTAACAACAAATGGGGTCATTCATATGGTTGATGAGCTACTGATCCCTGATTCTGGTAAGCAGCAGTCCATCGTATTTTGGTTGTCTCTCATTAATGTTCAATACTGAAGGAACTTGTTGTAAGGATAAATGTAAGAGTCAATGTAACATATGTAAACACAATTATTGATAAGGAGGTCAGTTAGTTCAGTTGACTGAATGGTCGGTTTGCTATGCACAATGATGCCAACAGCATGGGTTTAATTCTTGAACAGACTGAAGTTACCATGAATGACCTTCCTTTTCAATCTCTGTCCTCATCTGAGGTTTGGTGACTCTCAGGTTGAACCACCATCAGCCGTGATTTCTTTGAATGGCGAAGAGACTCGATGGGCTGAATGGCCTACTTTGCTCCTATGTCTTATGGTATTCCCTGATGAAAATACAATCTCTCACCGTTTCTGTCACAACCAAAGTTGTTTTCCCCAAAGGTCACAGAATAGAACTACAACAGAGTGTATCATCAGTCTGCGAGAATGATTTTGCTTAAAATGGAACAACTGTGTTTTTGTTATTTTTGGATAATGGACAGGATTTGTAGTGGTCAGGAGGTGAGTTAGTCATAGCATAATTCCAAATCTCTGTCCTATCATATGAGCCATAGTAGTTATGTGGCCACTCCAACTAAGTTTCTGGACAGTTATAATTCTGGAATATCATGGTGGGGCAATCAGCAAAAGGAAATGATCATATTCTGTCATGTAAAATTCATTGGTTGACACACCTGTGGTGTGAATAATAGCTCAAGCCTAAATGTTGTGCAGCAAGAGTTGCATTAATTACTGATCCTCTCAATTATGACAACTGATAGCAGCTTTCTGCCTCAGAGAATGCGTTCAGTATCACAGCTATCTCCAAATCCACCAACATTGAAATGCAACATCATACAGTTCTCAAAAACACTAAATTAGGTTGCTGCAGCTGGACCCAGATTTCCAGAAATCAAATTTAAAGACTTTAATAAAACTTTCTCTGTCCAGCTATGAAAATCTTTTGCATCAGTGAGGAAAAGATGCAGGAAATGTAGGTGGAATTTTTATCACAAGAGTTGCAATAACATATTTAAAGACAATTGATCATTTTTTAAATCATGTGATTGCAAATTTAAAGAAAGCATTAGTGAGTTTAGATGATAGAACATGGAGCATTAACAGTTAGTCTGGCTGAAAAAATATACATCATACTTACAAGATTTTCCTACATAACTAGGGAATTAATTACATATGTTACTCAAAACATAAAATGTTTGGAATGGAATTATGATGGTCTGGAATGTGTCTCACAGACTTTAAGTTCTGTCTCTATCTATTGATTGTTGTTGAAGTAACACTGGACAGCATTCCTTCATAATACAACTTTGAATATCCAGGCATATATGATCTTAAGTCAGTTTAAAAAAATATCAGGTAAAATTGAATTATTTCACTTTGAAAACATTGCAATGTAATCAGAATTTTATCTGATAAACCTTAATATAAACAAGTATATATAGAATCAAGAACTGTACTGGGTGGAGACAAACTAATGGAATCATTTGCCAATTTTTCAATACTTAGTTCACATCTTTGGTATTAACACTGCAAAATTGAAGCCCCTAAGAATTATAACATTTCAAGATGACAAATGGCTCCACTTAATTCTTCTTGTGGAGTTACTGAAATAAAAGGTCAACCGCTTTTGCTTTTCCTCAATATTATTTTAAAAATTGTCCATTTAAGCAAACTTCAAAAGGCTATAATTTTCCCCAAATTCAAATCCAATAAGTATAAAATCCACCCTTATTGCTACTATAGCAGCAAAAAGTTGTTTTTACATCGAGGTAAAGAAGTGTATGAAGGGAATTCCAGAGTTTGTGGCCTAGGTAACTGAAGGAACAGCCACCAATGGGGGAGCAATCTTCTTTGGAGATGCACAAGAAGCAAGAATTAGAGGCACACGCATCTCAGAGGATCATGGGATTGGTGGAGATGGCAGGAAGAGGAAGGGGCAATGACATGGAAGGATTTACAAACAAGGATGAGAATTTTAAAATCCAAATTCGACTTAACTGTGTAGATCAGCGTATACAGTGGTAATAGTCAAATAGAAACCTTCTGCATCTAAAACAGGGAGCAGAGTTTTGGAGATTCTCAAAATTACAGAATACAGATTGTTAGAGATAAGCCAGGAGTGCATTGGAATGGTTTATTCAAGAGGAACAAAGACAGGATGAAGCTTTAACAGCAGATAGGCTGAGAAAAAGGCAAAAAGGGGCAATGTTACAGATATGAAAATAGGTTAACTTAAAGACACACAAATCTGAAGTCTGAAGATCATCTCAGTGTCAGATGTGAGAGCAAGATTGTGAAAAGAAAACCAAAAGAATTGTGGATGCACGAAATTAGAAACAAGAACAGAAATTGCTAGAAAAATTCAGCAGGTCTGGCAGCATCTGTGGCAAGAAAGCAGACTTAACATTTTGGCTCCAGTGACCCCTAGTTCTGAAGAAGGTTGTGAACAGATTGGCTTAATCGCAGTCTGTTGCCAGATAATGGTATGGAGTTGGTAGTTAGGAAATGGAATTTTGAGCAAGAACTGAGAGCAGTGACTTCAACCTTCACAATATTTAATGGGACGAATTACTTGCTCAAGTAGCACTAGATGTTGGATAAGCAGTGGGATAATTTTAGCAAAGGTGGAGGAGTCAAGAAGGGGGAATGGGTGCATTAGAGCTTGCCATATATTTTTATATTATGACTTTGTATAGAGTTCACAAACTCTTTTATCTTTCGTTACTTTTGAACAACTTCTTCCACTGCTCTGATTTATTTTTTGAATTCTGACCCTAAGATAGCTTTCAGATGCTTATTTGTCCAGTCTGTATTAGCTTTTCAGTTGAATTGTCTTTTTTCTGTTATGAGTAAAGCTTGTCTGTAATTATCAACAAAGTCAGTTTGATAGCCAGATAATTTATTTTCTTTCATAAAATTTATTTACTTTATATATTGTTCAGTGTGTTTGAAAACTTTAATGTTATGCTATTAATTTCAGTTTTTTCACTGCTTCACAATCAACAGTAAAGCATAATTTTGGATTTAGGCATTTATGCAGTTTTTATTCTGATTAAAGCTGTTACTCAGTAAATGAACAAGCAATAACTATGTGTAACATCTGTATTGTGTTACAATCCATGGGGGTAGCATGCCATCAGTCAAGCCCTGCAATTCCCAGAGTCGAACCAAAAGTTAGTTTTGTTTGAGATGCATAATGCACAAATGTACCTGACTTTCAGACCAAGATTGATAGATGGCGGAGACCTTCAGATTTCTGTCTAAAAAAAATTATTTATTATCAATAATTAGAATATAGCTATCCTAATAAATCCCAGTTTTTAAAACTGGTTCTTTCTCCTTGCAGTCCACAGTTTTTAAACCCACAAAAATACAAGACTCAATTCTTGGAGCTGTGTGTTTTAATTAATTGATACATCTGCAGTATGTTGACAACCGGAGGGAAAATACAAACTGGTAAAAATATTAGATTAGATTCCTTACATTTTGGCTCCAGTGACCCCTAGTTCTGAAGAAAGTTGTGAACAGATTGGCTTAATCTCAGTCTGTTGCCAGATAATGGTATGGAATTGGTAGTTAGGGAATGGAATTTTGAGCAAGAGTTAAGAGCTCTTGGAAACAGGCCATTTGACCTAATAAGTCCACACCAACCCTCCAAAGAGTAACCCATCCAGACCCATTTCCCTCTGGCTAATGCACCTAACAGTATGGGCAAATTAGCATGGCCAATTCAACTAACCTGTGGACTGTGGGAGGAAACTCACACAAACACTGGGCTGGAATCGAACCCAGGTCCCTGGCACTGTGAAGCAGCAGTGCTAACCACTGATCCACCATACCAGCCTGTTTTTAATTTTGAAAAAGATCTTCCTATATTTAAACATGCAACCCTAAAAGAATCTTACTGACTTGCTGCTCCATTTATTCTAACAGACTTAACTAGATTGACTATTTTACAGCCAAGACCCTTCTAGAGTTGACTCATAAGCCTGGTGTTACCAAGATTGGTGACCTCTTCACTCAAGCTGGTCTGATCTCCCATTTAGAAAGCAGAGAGCCTTTAACATTACTTGCTCCTCAGGATGTGGCATTCACAGGTAAACTTAATCTATACATTGTCAATCTATATTCAAAATCTAAATAATGTCATTTTCTTTTACACTCATTCAGCCAAGCATAGTTATCAAAGAAACAAGACAAAATGTTAAATTGTTCAGTGTATGTTTCCTTGTTTAAGGATCAGTGCAACCAGGTTTTGTAGTTCACAAGGAAGTATTTTACTGGTTTCGCGAATAAGAACACTCCTTATCAAACTGACGGTTCTAAGTAATGAAAACAAGAAGATCTAGCAACAATTAAACATTTTCCATCTCTACCAATCCATATTAGTGACTATAATTTCATCATTACTACCAGTTGATCAGTGAATTTAAATTGCTTAGTTTTTGCAATAACTCAGTTAAAATAGTTACTTGATGTACAGGCCTTGAATATTGCTAAAAAATTGAATGGTGTTTATCTTGCACTCAGCAGGACATTCACAAGAAATAACAAAAGGAAAATAACTGTATGAGTATAGTGTCCTGATTGCTGAGCAAGTGGGCTCTGTTTGTTAGAGGTATTTCTGTTGAGAATGCACCTGTGGTGATGATGACTGATGACAATTCTTGTGAATTGTCCTGATGAGTTCAAGATGAAGACCTTTGACAATAGGTATCTTTTCAGCAATACTCATAGCAGAGTGCCTTGTAATATATTGTTCGGAATAGATGACATGGGAACTATTACTTGACACATTTCAAATATTTTGTCTGGACTTAGAACTTACACTTTTGTTATGTTTGTTTTATTAGTTAAATTTACATATGTTACATATTGAAAGTCGATATTCATGGAAATTCCTTGTATTAAATGATAAAGCAGAATTTAAGATCTTAAGATGCAATGGTGGTGTCCCTACTTCTGGCTAGAAAGTCAGGTTCAAGTCCAATCTCAGTATGATAGGCATGGAGTTGTATCATAATCTGTCTAAACTGGTTCATTAATTTAATTCTACTTTATAACTTTGTATTAGTTAAGCACATATCAGACAGGTGGAGAGTTGTAATTTTAAAGTTAATTTAGCTTGAATGTCATGCTTCAATTCAAATTGAGATTTGGAAATGCATCCTTTTTTGGGAAAGTCACAGGATTAATTGTGCTGACACTGCATGACCAGAACAACTTAGGAGAATTAGCATCATTGACATGACTCAATGTAATGGTTCACCGAACCACTTTCAACAAGATCAAACCCATGACCTTTACCAGCCAGAAGGTTTGAAAATGCATATTACCATCACTACCTTCCAGCTCTTTGCCATGTTCCTTACCATCCTGACTTGGAACTGAATCACCATTCCTTCAATGTAGCTCGAGCTAAATCCAGGAATTCCATTCATAACAACATTCTAAACGTACCTAGACCACTTGGTCGGCAATGGTTCAAGAAGGCAGCTCACCAATGCCTTCTTAAGGGCAGTTAAAAGTTGGCAATAAATGCTGGCCTACCTTAACAATGCCCACATGACAAGAACAAATCAAGAAAATAAATCCCAGGCCACATTTTCAGGATGTGTTAAACTACTTGATGCCCTCATGGTGAAGGGAGATCTGGTTGGTTCCAATGAGATACTGGTCAACCCTGGTGGCTGGTGGTGATGTTGGGAGGCAGGAGGGTTCCTTGGTTGTATGCATACGCAGGATAAGTATTTGGGTGGGGTCAGGACGATCATTCCTGTTTGTTCTGATTTCTCAAATATAAAAATGGTTTTTGGGATGATTTTCGAAATGCCTCTTGTGAGCCTGATTAGCACTATTGTTTTGTCACTCAAATAATGGACTGTTGTAAATGACCAGCGCAAGAACAATACAAGTGTATTCAGTTATTCCTCAAAGTTGCAATCAGTGCTCACTCTATCCAATTGGACTCTAATTTATATATTCAAATAGATTTCCCATCTGAAACTGGCAGGCTCTTCAGCTTCACAGACAAGGTACTTAGCAAATTGTAGCAGTTGAAGGCATTGGATACTGGAAAGGCTATTGAACTTAATATTCAAGCAATTGTAATAAAGACTTGTTCTCTACAACTGATTGTGCCCCTATCCAATCCATTCCACATAAATACTGTCACCTACCAAGCAATGTATAAAACTGTCCAGGTTTGGCCTGTACACAAAAAGCAGGACAAACCCAGCATAGCCAATTACTACCCCATCAGTCTACCCTCAATCATCAGTAAAGTGAAGGAAAGGGTCGTTGACAGTGCTTTCAAGCAGCACTTAGTTAGCAGTAACCTACTGACTGATACTGAGTTTCAGTTCTGCCAGGCACTCAGTTCCTGACATTAAAGCCTTGGTTCAGATATGGGCAAAAGAGCTGGATTACAGAGGTCAGGTAGGAGTATTTGCGCTGACCGAGTTTGACATCAAGGACTCCTACCAAAATCCAGGGTAAGTAGAAATTGGAAAACTCTGAACTGGTTGGAGGCACAAAGGTTGCTGGAGGCACAAAGGTTGGTGGAGGCTAGTTCCAGGGCATCTCCACAGGGGTTCCTCAGGGTAGTCTCATATGCTTTCCATTATAAGCTCTGAAGTTGCGATCTTCACTGATATTTGCACAATATTCAAGCTTTGGGGAGTCAGGAGGTGAGTTATCGCTGCAGGATTTGTAGCCTCTGATATTTCCACTTCTAGTCAATGGTAACCCTCTGAATGTTGATAATGGGACAATCAGTGATGTTACTGCCACTAAATTGAGGGAAAATTGTTAGTTTCTCTCATTGTAGATGGTCATTGCCTAGCACTTGTGTGACAAAAAGTTATTGCCACTGGTTAGGCTAAGCCTGGATATTCTCCAGATCATGTTGCTTTTGGACATTCAGTATTTAAGGAATCACAATGGTGCTGAATGTTTGAACAATTGTTGAAGTAATCCAATGGCTAGAAGGAGCATCATTTAGGGTCATTCTATATATCAATCAAGGATCAGTTTCCAGTGGAAACATATATTTACCACTTTAATGATTACTAACAATGCGGAATTCATCTAAACAGACCCTGTCTCATATTCTTTATGCTGAAGCTGTTTCATTTCTCAAAAATGAATTCTTGTAACCGCTTTACTATTCAGCCTGATTTCAGCAGATCTCTCCATCTCTTTAACGAGGCGTCTACTGGCACAGCTTATTCCTTAGCCTAATAGATTTTCTGACCCTGTATACTTTAACAATATCACTCCATAATAGTCTGTTTAGTGTTTGAAATTCAATGCTACAGCGTTTATTCTATATGAAAAGAATGTGCAATGTTGCAGGGTTTTGCTGAAATCCTTTATTTATTTATCAATTTGCTGCATAAGAAGAAAGCTTGAACAGGATCAACATTAAAATTTTTAAAGTGAATTACTTTTTCTTAAGAGTGTTGTGCTGTGTTTTCTACAGAGGAATCTCCAGTTATAAACGAAGATGTGAGGAATCTACTGCTGGATCACATTGTGAAAGATCAGCTGTCCTCCAAATATCTATATCATGGGCAGACACTTGATACTCTGAGTGGCAAAAAACTGAGAGTCTTTATGTACCGGAATGTATGTATATTTTCAATGTTTTATTTTTCATCTATTTGACTGTGTTGAAGAATAATAGTTGGAAGCATTCCTGCTAAGGTCTGATATCTAACACATTTTGAACCAGATGGTTAC
Source organism: Chiloscyllium plagiosum (assembly GCF_004010195.1). Taxonomy (NCBI): domain Eukaryota; kingdom Metazoa; phylum Chordata; class Chondrichthyes; order Orectolobiformes; family Hemiscylliidae; genus Chiloscyllium; species Chiloscyllium plagiosum. Next base: position 32,486,108 of record NC_057723.1, read on the forward strand.
TCCAAGATTTGCCTGTAAATGCCAGAAACTTTCTAAAACCAACACTAAAATGTAAGTCGGTTGATTGGCTTTGAAGCCAGTTTTGGCTGAATAAATAACAGACTCCATTGCAGTATGACACATCTGTGTATGTATATATATATAAATGTCAACCTTAATAAACATCAGGAATGTACATACCGATACAAAGATTTATGTGCACTAAAATAAATCATTATATATTAAATAGATGTATGTGCAAGATGAAAAGTTTAGCTCAGCTTTTGCAAATGGATTTATGTATGAATTATTATATTTCAGTGGTAAATGTTTTGCAGTCACCAGCATAGCCTGGTCCTATTAAACTCCCAGACGAACAGCTTTCCACAGAGTAAAACATTTTGTTTCAATTCACACTGGCATTTGCAGATACCACTCCCAGTGCTTGTAAGAAAAATCATCAAATGGAAAACTTTGTCTTTCAATAGAGATAAATAACTTTTTCTCCCAACACAACTACTGGTAATAATCCAAAGTTAGTTGTAATTGAAGTACAACCCTTCTTTCAAGATAGGACATTGTTAGAATATGATCTGAAGTCAAAATATAGAATATAATTTTGAATTAAGAAAATACCCTTTTGATGCATCAAGTACTCTCATCTCTTTAAGGCTTTATGCGTTGAAAACTCATGTATTGCTGCACATGACAGAAGAGGGAGATATGGTTCAATGATGATAATGGACAAAATACTGACTCCTCCAGCTGGTACAATTATGGACATTCTGAAAGCTGATGATCGCTTCAGGTATAAAGCAATTAAGCCGAAGCTGCTTTTTTCCTACAGCAGTGAATGTGCATCTGCAACTTGAGTGCCTTCTGCAAATAGAAGAATACAGGAAGGCTTTTGAAGAATCCTGAAATAATGCAATGCATGTCGCACACACATACGGATCCCCGAGTGGTAGGATCTGTCTCATGCTATCCATATCTCCACGTAATGTGTTATGGTTATAACATGACATTTAAGCACACATATTGCACTTCGCTTTGAAACAGTGATCTTTTATTCCTCTGGCAATAAATCTTTATGTGCATTCATTGAAAAGCTGAACCCTCAGAAACCAAGTCATTTAAAACACACCAGGAAATCATCATGAGCTGAATTCCTCTTCTATAATCAGCAAGTAGCAGGGTTCATTGCAGAATAGTGGGAGCACAGATGCCTTGCTTCCTGCAGAAGAGATGGTTAGTTTGTGGTTAATTTATTAATTCTCTTCGACAAAGTTTTGACATCCAGACCACAGAGTGTCATCACAACCTTGCTTTCCCGAAATGATCTTCCTCTCACATGCGAATGCTTGTTTCACTTGCTCTCACCCACAGCGATTCTGACTATTCTATTATGGTTTTTGCTCCTATAACACTGCAGCCAACACTTCAGAGGTTCAAACTTCTCTGTCTACTCTTTCCCTCTCTTCATGGCCTCAGTCTTCACCCCCATGCCAAAGACCCTGCAGTGGAAGAGAATACAAGGGCTGATAGTTCTCCTGCACTGTGCTCTTCCCCACCCTCGCCATCTATTGGCAAAGACCCCAGTACTCTAATGAGCCACGTGAATGACAAAGGAATGCCGTAAAAAACGGAGTGAGCCATTACAATAATCATTCTGGATCTTGGTCAATTACACAATGACAGTGATGGGAGATTTAGCAATAGATAAACTGTTCAATCTCCCAATAACATACAGCATAGAGGAACAGTTGGCATAGAGAAAGTGGTGTCTTGTGCAATGGTAGTGTCCCTACCTCTGGGCAGGAGATATGTGTTCAAGTCTTGAGGTGTGTAATGTCATCTCTGAACATGTTGATTAGAAATTATCTGTATTAAAGAGAAACAGAGGAGATAACACAGAAAGAAAAAAATCTTAACAAAATAAAGTGTGCATTTTATTTTTTAGTTGGGTGGCACGGTGGCACAGTGGTTAGCACTGCTGCCTCACAGCGCTAGAGACCCGGGTTCAATTCCCGCCTCAGGCGACTGACTGTGTGGAGTTTGCACGTTCTCCCCGTGTCTGCATGGGTTTCCTCCGGGTGCTCCGGTTTCCTCCCACAATCCAAAGATGTGCAGGTCAGGTGAATTGGCCATGCTAAATTGCCCGTAGTGTTAGGTATGGGGTAAATGTATGGGTATGGGTGGGTTGCGCTTCGGCGGGTCGGTGTGGACTTGTTGGGCCGAAGGGCCTGTTTCCACACTGTAATGTAATCATAATCAATCAAATCATTTTATGTTGCTAATTCCATTAGTGAATTGAATAAAGAATTAAGAAAACAAATCTGTCAATTAGAATATTTCACTGAATAAATGTTTTTAAAATTGTTGCAGTATGTTTGTCGGAGCCATCCAGACAGCAGGACTGACTGAAAATCTCAACAGGCCCGGTGCATTTACAATCTTTGCACCCACCAATGAGGCTATCCTGGCTCTACCAAGCAGGGAACAGAACAGAATCATGGGTAAAGCCTACAGCATCTCATCTTACTTTGAAACTGGAATATTGGGTAGACTCCTTAACTCTGTTTAGAAGGTTTTGTGGTGCTGACAGCTAGTTAGCTTACCTGTTCACAATTTGCAAACCAATTAACCATCAGATTTTCTGAAGTAGATGGATTAGCACTTTTCCCCAGTAAATTCATCACCAGATTCACCACCATGAGTATGCGTAGTCTGACGTTTATCATTTTCATTCCAACTAAATTTCTTCCTGAATAATGCACAATTTCTAAACAACAGGTTGAGGAAAATTGCACCCTCTTTTTGGAAATGGACAACCCACTGAAGATTAACCAGTAATAGACCGTTTGTTGGGAAGCATGCAGCAGTATGCTACTTCTTAGTTTAAAGGTTTTGAGTAATGATAATGTATATTATCACAGCCTGTTAATTTAATCACATGAAGCTATACAGGACTATGTACTTTAGGTGTGTGATTATATTCTGCTGTGATGACCAAGGTAAGCTTTTTTGACACTGTACCTCATCAGTTACGTTATGCTACATGATTTGGAAAGTTGGATATAAATTTTTAAGTGTATCAATGCTTGTATCATCTTTCTCACCGAATGTATTTTAGCAGTCAACATCCTTTCAGAGCCAGTTTGATAGTGACCAAGAAACTTAGCAGCAAGTTATGTTAATTTGAGGGATGGTTATATTTTCAGGAATTTCAGACTTTTGACTATTTGTCCTGGTTTCTCTAATTCAGTATTATATTGTGTTCCCTTGTAGCTTAATGCATAAAATAAACGTGGGTTGATAAGTGCCAAGCAACATCATATCATACAAGTGGCAGGCAATAGTTTTTCTAATAAGCCTAATCATTTTTCCATTACAATTAATGATATTACAATTAAGTTAACTTCATACCTTTGTGTAATTTGCCGGAAGTGACGTTCAGTATCGCAGAGAGGGAGCTGAGAAGAGAGTGGGTTTGACCCCAGTCTTCACTAAAATAAGATCTGTGGAAGTTCTACTGATAAAGATCATAGCTCGTGGCATAGTTGGAGGACAGTGACATATTTCTGAGGACAGCCATAGAGTCATAGAGTCATACAGCATGGAACCAGACTTTTCAGTCCAACCAGTCCATGCTGACCATAATCCCAAACTAAACTAATTCCACCTGTCTGTGCTTGGTCCATATCATTCCAAACATTTCTTATTGATATACTTATCCAAATGTCTTTTAAATGTTGTCTTTGTACCCCATATATGGAGTTCTCTGGAAGTGCACTCCATGTATGAACTACTCTCTGTGTAAGTGTCTATATTCTCAAGCCTATTCAGAATCTTGTATGTTCAATGAGATCACCTCTGATTATACAGCAATAGAGTCACTAAGCTGTACAGCGCGGAACCTTGTCAAATGCTTTACTGAAGTTCAATTTGAAGAGTATTCACCAGAAGCCTTTGCAAATGACAGAATCAAAGGCTTTCACTTATTACTCAAAATCAACTCTGCTGGGCAGGATGTGCAGACAAATGGTGATACCGATTATCAAAGCAGCATACTCCGAACTCAATCGTGACAGGAGGTGCTGAGAAGGATAGAATAAATGCTTTTGGGATGTGCTCAAACCTCCCCACCAACTCATGGATTGTGACAAATGAAATTGGAGCAAGTTTATTTGGTAAATCATTGGATACATTAAGAAACTTTGTTGACATTTTGCAGAGGCAAAGTTGAGACCTTGGAGAGTGTCCACAAACACTTCATTCACACAATTGTTCTTGCACCACCTGTGCAGATTACACAGGACTGAGCAACCATCTCAGAACTCCTTGAACCAAAGTGAATGCAAGTTATCCTCAACCTCAACAGAGTGCCTTTGAAAAGGCAAGTGTTTTCATTGCTGATTGTCACACCACAGAAACCCTTGGTATTATCATTGACCAGACATTCAGTTGAAAAGACCACATAAATGCTGAAGTTATTACATCTGGCCGGGGGCATACGAGTGTGCTTTTAACACCACACACCTTTGCAACATCTTGAGATAAAAGATCAGAAATGAACTGGGATACTCTCTTCTCCCGTGGATCGATGTAGCTCCCAACAACGTTTAACAAGCTTCAAGGCAAAATTGTCCACTTGATTAGCACTTCATTAATTAATCTGTGCATCCACTGCAGTCACAGTGGGGTGGCTACAGTTAGTATATTAGCCAAAGCTTTTCTGACGATATTTATGTACACACAACCTCCACCCCCTCAAGGACATGTATGGGAATACCATCAGTTTAATTCAGTTCAAGAAGAGAGCCAACCTTCCTCTGCAAAATATCCAATGCTTGCAATTAATGTCTACAACATAAGAATGGTTTTAAAAAAGCTGACAGCAAATGGCAGGATTTTACTTTTGAAGGAAGGAATTTCTACTAGAAGTTGCTGGAGTAAGGCCAGGCACTGCAGAAGATACCAGAATAGATTATCAAAAGAATGTTTCTGTCCCATCTAACAAAACATAAATTTGCATCAAATGTCACAACAGCGTTCAACCGTGGCAATGAAATACACCAGATTTCCTTCCATTAATTGCACAATGTGTAACTTATAAACATATAATCTATATTCATAACAAGTGGATTTACACTGGATGATTGATTGCCAACTTTATTCAATCAAACATATACATCTTTTTAAAAGCTGTGGAAATGGATGAACTGTTAGTTTTGAATTTGTAGCAACAATTCTTCTCAACTGACATAGCATTAATTAAAATAAGCATTTCTTGGTTGAGCAAACCCAATTGTTAATTCCTTGGATTACTTAGTTGTTTCTTCACTTCTCTTTTTCCATCAGGTGACCCAAGTTTGCTGAAATACCATATTGCTGAACAAATCTTGGTTAGTGGTGGTGCTGCCAGTCAGATGGTGCTGTTGAAAACCCTGCATGGCGCTAAGCTGGAAATCGGAACAGTAAGATTTTTCTATTCACTTGTGGAATGAGGGAACCTCTGGCTGGGTCAGCATTTATTCAGTGTAACACACTCAGTTTCTTATCATTTCCATGCTGTCATTACATCACGTAGGTTGATACTCTGAATAAACAGAATTATCATGTGGTCTCTTTCAGAAAAGAAATGTTCTCAACGTAAACAAAACTCCAGTTATAGATTCTGACCTGATGGCAACTAATGGTGTGATCCATGCTGTTAACAAGGTTCTGCAGCCTATTGGTAAGGAGTGGTTTGCATATGAATAAAAATTCACAACATATCATGCTATGTAATGAAAGAATGGTGTACAGTACAAATTTAGTGATACATTTTGCAGATTAAACTGGACAGACTAGTAATTTGAAAAGAAAAGTACCTTATTAAACTTTATTTTAATACTGTCTGATTTCTAGCTTTTTCCAAGTTAGAGAATTGAAAAATACATGCACTTCCAGACATGTCTCAATAACATATTTCAGCTGAAACAAACCTAAATACAATGTATATTGGAAGTCTGAATTAAAACCAGAACATTTAGAAAGGTAGCTAGATTATTATTGGCACAACACTTCTGGCATCTTATTAAAGTGAAACTACAGCACAAGTTTCACATCAGTGGATATAGATGTGTGGATTTGTCTGAAACTACTGATATGTGATTATTTTAGTCCTAATGAATTGAAAAGCTAGAATTGAACAGCCAGATTTAATTCACACAGTTTACTGCTATATGCGCCATGGTGCTCTTAACAGAATATTTTGTTTCACTTATCAGCTACAAGACAATCAGAAAACCGAAATGGCATGGAGATCAGTAGTGAAGATATCCTTCGCTTTGGAGTCAGCCCAGCTAAGGTCTGATACAGTTAAAATTGTCGACTGACTAAAATATGAAATAATTGTGATTTTAAAAAGTCAATGATTTATGGTTTTGTACCACCTCTGAATCCTATTTAAATCCGTCTTCATTATAATGGGCAGCTCCAACTGCTTACCAAATGGAAATGTTTTTTGACCAACAGGGTTAATTACTTAAATAAATTGCCTTTTATGTGAGGAAATGAGCACTTAAATCACAAATTGTTTTTGTAAGGGATTTTTTGAAGGGATCCCAATGTATTGAATGTCTGCTATATATTAGGAAGGTTTCTTCTCCATAAGAATGACTATAATTTTACTCTTCCAGGTTTCTGTAAAGCGTATGCTACAATACAAACTATACTGAGGCAATGCATCTGTGTCTGGTATAAACTATTCCTCTCTCTTCACAGACTCTGGCAAATAATTTCTGATGTCAATGCTACAAAGAGACCTATGAGCCCTTGTTGATAAGCCATTGAAAGCTAAACTAGGTCCAGCAAACTTGGCTAGACTGCAATTGGAGTACTGTGTTCAGTTTGATCTCTTTACCTGAGGAAAGATATTATTGACATCGGAGGAATGCAACAAAGGTTATCAAACTTGCTTTAAGAACGGTGGGACTGACCTGTGAGAAGAGATTGGGTTAACAGGACTTGTACTCTCTTGAGTTTTAAAGAATTAGATCTTATTGGTATTTAAAAATACTTGAAAGGATAGACAGACAGGGTAGGTGCAAACAAGATGTTTCCCCTAGTTAGGGAGTCTGGGGGATGGCAATTTGTAAATAAGGGAATGCTATGTAGGTCTTAATTGAGAATCTTTTTACTTAGAAGGCTGTAAACCTTTGGAATTCTCTGGAGCCAATGGAGACTTAGTCTTTTAGATTTCCAAATACCAATGGCATACAGGCTTAATGGAATTGGGTGTGCAGAAGAAATTGAAGTGTCCAAACAGCCACAATTGTATTGTATCATGGAGCAGGCTGAATAGCGTACTTTTGTTTCTATCTTCAGACAATCATAAATATCACTATCTTATTACACCACATAAATTTCCCAGATTTCCTGATTGTCGCATGATATGCTGAAAGATATGATAATGGAGCATCAAAACTAAAGTCAGAGACTTTTTTATTATTCAAGCAATGAGTATTTTTCTGGCTAGCCAACAGTTATTGTCCATCTCTAATTGCCCTTCTTAGAATGGTGATGAGCCACCATCTTGAATGCTGCAGTTACTGGGGTAGAGATATACTCCACACTGCTGGTAGGTAGGGAGTTCCTCAATTGGCCACTAATGGGGCTCAAAGCGGTGGCAAGGAAGAACTACTGTGTCCCTGCCTGCCTTTGAGCTCACCACCTTCAGGAACAGATAATTCCACACAGCATATCATGTCAATGATCTTCCAGCAGAATGTCACCTCACTAGTTCTGGTGAAAAACATGTAAGACCAATCTCAACCACTGCAACAATTTACATTTAAATAGCATGCTTAACACCCACCACATTTTCCCCTTCACTCTCCTTGCCAACTCAACTATTATACATCTTTACCTTACAGACCTTGTGATAGAAAATAAATTGTGTCTATTGATGTTGCTACTATTGAAAAGAAAAACTCATTGGGATGAAAACATTCAATACATTGGAATCCCTTCAACCAATCCCTTACAAAAATAACTTTTCATTTAAGTGCTCAATTCCTTGTGCAAACAAACAATTTATTTAGGTAATTAACCCTGTATATAACAAACATTTCCATTATGTAAGCAGTTGGAGCTACCCATTATAATGTTGACATGAAAGACACATTATTGTGAAACTGACCATTTGAAAAATCAGTCATGCAGCATACATCTGATCATGGTTGAGCAAAGTGATGGAAGTTGTCATCAATAGTGCTAGCAAACAGCACTTGCTCAGCAAGAACCTTCTCACTGCAGTTCAGCTTGGGCTCGTCTAGGAATGCTCAGTTTCTGATTAATCCAGATAAGGGCAAAAGAGCTGAACTCCAGAGGTGAGTGTGAAAATCCTTGAAATGAAGGCAGCATTTGACCAAGTGTGCCATCATGGAGCCCCAGCAAAACCAGAGTGCATGAGAACTGGGGGTAAACTGGCTACTGCCTGTGGAAGCCCTGCCCTACATCCAGGCTGGGTTTGATCACTTGTGCTGCACAAGTACCAAGCAATGATCATCTCCAACAAGAGAGAATTATCTCCTCTTGATACCTAATGTCATTACTGTTGCTGAATTCACACTATTAGTATCCTGAGCATCACCATGGATCAAAAACTGAACTGAGCCAGCCATGTAAATACCGTGGCAACAATTCCAGGTCTGAAGCATGGAATATTGCAGTGAATAACTCACCATGGGACTTCCCGGTACATGTCCACCAAGTCAAAAGTGGGATGACATTTTCTGTACTTGCCTGAATGGAAACTGCTCCAATAACATTCATAAAGTTTAATGTCATCCATGACAAAGCAGCTGTCTTGACTGACAATTCACACACTATCTTTAACATTCACTTGCTTCACCACTGATGTACGATGTCAGATATGAGTGCCATTTACAAGATGCACTGTGGTAACTCACGAAAGCCCGTTAGACAACAGATCTATCACCTCTATCCTCTAGAAGGACAAGAGGGTTACATGTACATTATCTCCACCACCTCCAAGTTCTCCTCCAAGATACACACATACCTGACTTAAAATTATATTGTTACTCCTTCCCTGTCACTGGGTCAATGTCCTGGAAATCAATTCCTGATATCATGGTAAGTTTATAGATACCCCCAAGGAGTACAACAATTCAAGAAGCATCTCACCAGCATCTTCTCCTGGGCAATTAGGGATGGACAATAAATGTGGGCCGAGACAGTAATGCCCACATTCCATGAATAAATAAAAATAATTAGTTTATGTACTCTTTACACACAAGCACGCATACTTTCACCAACATATTGTGGAACTACCTCTCCAGAAGATTGCCTTACCTCCCCAAAATTGTCTTAGGACCAGATCCAAAGGTGAACCTTAATTCTCCAAAAGATTCACTGGGTTATCCAAAAAAAAAAGCTGAGAACAGGCTTGTTCTCACCTGGTCCACTGTCTAAACTCCAGGTTCCAGACACCAAGGATTCCAGAATCTTATTTATAAGGAAGTAGCTGAGCATTTTAATGGCCAACTGCTTCTGGCAACCAGGTGTGCATGAATTACACACTGTCCCAACAAAAGTGAGAGGCACCAGGTTCAGAGGTGAAGATTCTCTGTTTTTGAATATAAGGGCCTAATTGTTTAACTGGTCTCTGAGGCATGAAAGGCGGAAGTGAACAAATGGGTAAGCAGTTATATACATATTGTGGCAGACGTAGAAATAAAGGCAAGCTAGATATAGATTGGAAAGTTCACTTGTAAGTGACTTAGGGCAGAGTTTTCTATCAGTGACTACAGAAGTAAAAACTTTGAAGGGAGTAGCAGTTATAAGTCAAGAACAATGCACAGAAGTGAACAGAGGTGATCTTATCTGTGATTGATACTATGAAAAGCATGATGCCCCAAGCTAAAGACGCTGTTTGAGAATATCTGTAGGAAAGTCGAAATTATGAAAGGGATGAAGAAAATAGAAAAGCAGTGAAACTGACGTAATGGAGATTGAAATCACTGAGAATGAGAAGTTACTCCATATATGCAGAGGCTGACAGTGTAGAATATTTTGGAGAGAAACTCTTTGTGGGTCACAGAGAAGCTTCACTGCCTATTAACAAGTCACAGTAGATTATCAAGATTCACCAGAAATCAATATACAGGCTTATTCAAGTTCTTTCATATGATCAAATTCTATGTATAACAAAAGCAATTTCTTGTATTTCTTAATGAGTAGGTGTTGAGCCAGTGGTATAATCACTAAGCTATTAATCCAGGGACTCAGGAAATGTTCTGGTACCGTGTTTGAATCCTGCTACAGCAGATGGTGGAATCTGCATTCAATCGTAACCTGGAGTTAAAAGTCTAATGATGAGTGTGAAACCATGCTGATTGTCAGGAAAAATACATCTGGTTCACCGATGTCCTTTTAAGGACAGCAACTGCCATCATTACCTGGTCTGGTTTACATGCGACTCCAGACCCACAACAATGAGGTCTTAAGAGCCCTTGGTAGCAGTTAAGAATGGGCAATAAATATAGATTAAAAAACAATATTGAAGACTGATGACTTTTTTTTGTGTTATAGATTCCAAGTCCTAGGCTACGAAAAGGTATGTACTACATCCTGAAATATTTATCTTACATTAACTTTTGAAATAGTAATAAATTTCACAACACAATGAGGTGATTTATTATTGAATGTGTTATCAGTGAAATAATACTGTTTCATTTGAAATTGCAGTTACCAGAGATGCCAATCTGCAAAAAAGCAAGTAATGTGCAAAGCAGCCAGTTGATCATTGCAAGAACTTTTTTCAGGAACTCTGAATTCTGTGACTCATCTTTTTTTTTCCACTTGAATGTTCATATTCCATAGCATGTCATTTATTCACTATGATGTCATATTACTTGCTTGTTTGTACATTTTTCAGATTGGGTTTGAAACTTAAATGCTACGTTTTTAACAGGACACTCGAGATTGCATTTTGCATTATTTTTAATGAAATGCAGGGTGTGGGGTGTCTAGTTTGAAGCAACAACTAGTCTACCAGAGCAGTTTGCAGATTTGAAATGCAGAACATGTGTGGCTATGTATGTGTGTATATTAGTACTTGTATGCATCAGTAAATGTATGCATGTGCCTGAATGTGTAGATGTGTGTTTGTGCATACCTGAATTGTGTACGTATTTGCATGTGTGCTTGTTTGACATTGTATATTTATAGTTGAGTCACTGCAAGCCTATGCATGTACCACTCAGCAAAATGCTTCTGTGGATTTGTCTTAATTTCTGGTTTGCTTGTTATGAATATAACCCAACATTTAACCAAAAAGGGATGTTAACTGCAATACACATATTTTTGTTTCCATTTAATTTTTAGTTTTATTTGCTTCAATATACACATGCTAGTTTGTGTTGATGGACCTGAATGTTTCATATTGGTGTTAAAATATTTGCATGTCGCAAGTTGCAATCTGCTTTTGTGCTATTGTGCTTGAACTTTGATAAGGGTAATTTTATATACATTATTTCCAAGCAGGTTAGAAATCCTTTTTTAATAATATATTTATCTTCAAAAATTTTCATAAATATGTTATGTAATATTTTCATAAATCATTTCTCTGAAGCAATTTGCAGCTACAATAAAATGTTCATTTTTTAAAAGACTTTTTTTATTAATTAACGACAGCAACAGCATAACCTTGATACCAACACTGTTAAATTGATTAACTTTTCAAATTAATTTTTAACAAATGTCTGTTATATTGTTCTTTGTTTTAGATGTTAAAATAACCTCTGTAGGTACATGTCCATACATACTTTAAATTCTTCAAATTCATCATTTTAGGATCTAGAGCAAACCCAGCAGAATGAAAATAATTCTGCCTATACACCAATCCCTCCTTCACTTCAGGTGCAATTCCACTTGTGCACTAGTGTCACACTATTATCTATTCTGCAAGATTTCCAATCCACAACCACACGCATGAATTTAAAGGGAAGAAGACCTCATAAAATTTACACTTTAAAATATTGTCATGCATTTTACCACAAAAGAATTCCAAGTTGCAGAGGAGGAAATATAATCTTGACTAAAGTCCCCATTAAGCCTTTGGAGTCGGTTATTTTTCGATTTATTCCTCTGTTTGAATGCTGTTGGTCAGCCATTAGCGTCAAGCCACATGTCCCATTAAAACCCTTTAGTTGTGGGAGGAAGGTAAAATAGAGAACTCCGAGACTGAGCAAGAAGTAGATCAAGCTTGCAGAAAGCCAGGTGAATTCCTAATACTCCACATACTTACTTAAACTTGAAAGTTAAACAAGCTTAAATAGGTAGGTGTGCTTCTCTTCCATTCATAGGTTACCTTGAAAATTGGAATAGAGAGGTGTTGGGCAATTGACTTGCAAGTAGCAATTGTTTGTCTTTTATCATCTTAGTCCAAGGGGGCCATGAGTGAGTCAGTGTAGTCTTCCAAGAAGTCAGGCTGACTGTCATGACATTAGCTCATAAAGTCAATTAGCAGTGAAACAATGGTAAACTTTTCCCTAAGACAAGACCCAAAAATGGTTCAGATACCAGAAATCTGCACCTGTGGGAAGAGAAATAAGAGTTAGTGAGCAAAGTTTTACAATCTGCTGCTGGCAGGTTTGAAGACAAAAGGGTAACCTGTAAAATTCTATAGATGACCTCCATAATCCTCCCACCTGACTACAATTGTATGGAAGATAAGAGAGGCCCTGTCACCCTCCCCCAACTGAGGCCACTTAAAGACCACTTCCCATCAGACCTCAATTTTGAGACTTGTGGAACAAATTCAACTATAGGGAGGATTTCTATCATGTCACCTCTCTTGGGCCTTGTGCGGAAGAAGGAGCTGAGTGTTCCTCAAGGGTCCCTTTCCAGTTTGATCTCCATTCTCGACCCGCAGAAAATCTCCACGGCTTCTCTATCATGAGATCCACTTTCCCAACTCTCCAAATTGCAGTTCTGTGCCCTGACATCCCCACATCTTGCCTGGTCCTGACTCTGGGACTTAGTGAAAGTGAGGACTGCAGATGCTGAAGATCAGAGTCATAAATTGTGGAGTTGGAAAAGCACAGCCAGTCAGGCAGCATCCGAGGAGCAGGAGCGTGGACATTTCAAGCATGAGCTCTTCATCAAGAAACTCCTGATGAAGAGCTCGCGCTTGAAACATTGACTCTCCTGTTTCTCGCATGCTGCCTTACCGGCTGCACCATTCTGACGTAAACTCTGGTTTCCAGCATCGGCAGTCCTCACTTTTGCCTAGCCTTTCCTGGGTGCTCTGCAAAACCGTAGCATGCTCTTTTTCTTTTGAGTATTGTAGTGGCTTTTCCAAGGTGGCATTTCTACATCATAGAACATCAAACATTACAGCACAGTACAGGCCCTTCGACCCTCGATGTGCTGACCTGTGGAACCAATCTGAAGCCCATCTAACATGCACTATTCCATTATTATCCATATGTTTATCCAATGACCATTTAAATGCCCTTAAAGTTGGTGAGTCTACTACTGTTGCAGGCAGGGCATTCTACCCTTACTACTCTCTGAGTAAGGAACCTACTTCTGACATATATCCTATATCTATCACCCCTCAATTGAAAGCTATATCCCCTCATGCTAGCCATCACCATCTGAGGAAAAAAAGCTCTCACTGTCCACTCTATCTAATCCTCTGATCATCTTGTGTGTCTCTATTAAGTTACCTCTTAACCTCTCCTCTCTAACAAAAACAGCCTTAAGTCCCTCAGCCTTTCCTCACAAGACCTTCCCTCCATACCAGGTAACATCCAGGTAAATCTTCTCTGCACCCTTTCCAAAGCTTCCACATCCTTCCTATAATGTGGTGACCAGAACTGTATGCAATACGCCAAGTGCAGCTGCACCAGAGTTTTGTACAGCTGCAACATGTCCTCATGGTTCTGAAACTCAATCCCTCTAACAATGAAAGCTAACACACCATATGTCTTCTTAACAACCCTTCCAACCTGGGCAGATATCATGGATACCGAGGTCTCGCTGCTCATCCATACTACCAAGAATCTTACCATTAGCCCACTACTCTGCATTTCTGTTGCTCCTTCCAAAGTGAATCACTTCACTTTTCCACATTAAACTCCATTTGCCACCTGTCAGACCAGCTCTGCAGCTAATCCATGTCTCTCTGCAACCTGTAACATCCTTCTGCACTGTCTACAACTCCAAAATTGTCTATGACTCCACTTGTGCTAATTTACTAACCCATCCTTCTACGCCCTCATCCATGTCATTTATAAAAAGACAAACAGCAGTGGCCCCAAACAAATCTTTGCATTATACTACTAGTAACTGAACTCCAGTATGAACATTTCCCATCAACCACCACCCTTTGTCTTCTGACAGCTAGTCAATTTCTGATCCAAACCACAATATCACCCTCAATCTGATTCCTTCATATTTTCTGCAATAGCGTACCATGAGAAACCTTATCAAACGCTTTATTGAAATCCATATATACCACATCAATCACTTTACCCTTATCTCCTGTTTGGTCACCTTCTCAAAGCACTCAATAAGGTTTGTGAGGCACAACCTACCCTTCACAAAACCATGTTGACTATCCATAATCAAATTATCCATTTCTAGATGATTATAAATCCTATTTCTTATAATCCTTTCCAACACTTTACCCACAACGGAATTAAGGCTCACTAGTCTATAATTACCAGTGTTGTCTCTACTCCCCTTCTTGAACAAGGGGACATTTGCTATCCTCCAGTCTTCTGACACTATTCCTGTAGACAATGACAACATAAAGATCAAAGCCAAAGGCACCACGATCTCCTCCCTAGCTTCCCAGAGAATCCTCAGATAAATCCATCTGGCCCTAGGGACTTATCTATTTTCAGATTTTCCAGAATTGCTAGCACCTCTTCCTTAAGGACCTCAAACCGATCTAGTCTATTAGCCTGTATCTCAGTATTCTCCTCAACGATATTGTCTTTTTCCTGACTAAAAATATTCACTTAGCGCCTCTCCTATCTCCTCGGACTACACACATAACTCCCCACTACTGTCCTTGACTGGCCCTAATCTTACTCTAGACATTTAATTCCTGACATATCTATATCAGTAGCGGAACACTTCTTATTCATTGAGGATGCAAAGAAGAGTCGCTAGCTCTCTCCAAAACTCAATTTTTCATAAATTATTGTGTCACCAATCAAATCCTAGCCTGCTTTCCAAACCTTGACTTACAATCTTCCCCACTTTTGCCTATGGCCCATTTAAAATGTTGACATTTTTACGCAATGTCATAAAGTAACTACATAGAGGTGAACATCACTACTGAATCTGCATAATGTAGATTAGATTCCCCTACAATGTGGAACCAGGCCCTTCAGCCCAATACACCCTCCAAAGAGTAACCCACCTAGACCCATTTCTCTCTGACTAATGCACCTAACACTATGGGCAATTGAGCACGGCCAATCCACCTGACCTGCAGGAGGAAACCGGACCACCCAGAGGAAACCCACACAGACACTGGAGAATGTGCAAACTCCACACAGACAATCACCCAAGGCTGGAGTTGAACCTGGGTCCCTGGAGCTGAGAGATAGTAGTGCTAACCACTGAGCCAGCCTGCTGCCTGTGTAGATTTAAGATTTTATTATTACCTTCACATACTTACCTGATTATTTGACTTGCTCATCTTATTGATGTAAAAATTATTGTGAATTGCTGCATATTATTAGCTCGCCATTTCAAGTACAATAATTCAACAAACTGGTCCTAATGGCAATGCTTTTTTATAAATTTGTCCTGTGGGAACAAAAATACTGTACCTAATAAAGAGATGTAGCCAAGATATTTAACGGTATGTTGTTTGTATTAGGTCAGTTTATTTGTCTATAATATCTTTATGAGTAGTCGTAATAATAAAGGCAGTATCCAACTACCTTAGCCACAATGAAGTTCCAACCAAGGATGCATTGGATGCCAGAAAAGTAGATATTACGACAGTTTGAAATGCAACCTGAAGAGAAATGGTATTGACATCAATACATAGAAGAAAACTTTGAAAGAGATCTGTTTGTTCTGAGAGTTGACAAGATTAAACAAGTTTGAACTGCCAAGGATAGGGATAAACATAGACAGGGGAAAGAATGTCAGTCTGCTATGACTACATCATCAGTTGGCTATCAGTTTTGTGGTGAATCATGTCTCACTGGGATTACAAAGTTAAAAATCACAACACTACATTATAGTCCACCTGGTTTAATTGGAAACACACTAGCTTTCGGAGCGCTGCTCTTTCATCAGGCTCCGAAATCTAGTGTGCTTTTAATTAAACCTTTTTGACTATAACCTGGTGTTGTGTGATTTTTAACTTTGTACACCCCAGTCCAACACCGGCATCTCCAAATCCTTACTGGGATTGGTTTACAAATGTTTCTAATGCTCATCAAAGACCTGACCAACTTTAAAATGTCTTTTCTGACATTTTTTTGGAGGGGTTTTGTTGAGAATTACAAGGAGCAGCAAAAGTCAAATTCTATCACGTATCCCTGGAAATCTAGTAATTGTGCAGACTGCAATGTCCCCATATGCCCCACTCCAATTATCCTTTAATGTGTGTATTTTATTCAGAGACTCTGCAAAATGCTGTAATGAACATAGGAATTCAATGATTATCATTGTGATTTTTTTTTATTTTGTCCTATACTTGACCTGGGTTGGGATTTATTTGGTCCCAGTAAGAGGGTGAAACATTTATTTGCATGTTTTATGAGTGTAAGGGTCATGATTTGTGACATTCCCTTGCTGTTTCTATTGAGCACAGCATAGAACATGGTCTTGGCTCTCCCATTCATTCCATGATTGTAGCATGGGGCTGAGCACACAGAGGAATTTCCTGGGAAATTTAATTTTATGCTGGAAATTCCTCAATGGCTGGAACCCTCTGAACACAAATCAGAGACTTCAGAGTGTTTTGATGGAATTAAGAAGAATAGTTACTCAGAAAATGTTAAACTTTTAATTAACACATGAGTACCTATTCAACCGACCCCATACTTACCTCGCAAACCCCAAGCTATTCACCTCCAGGACCAATTATACCCCCAAGACCGTGACACAACCACCTCCCAGGATCTGACCCCTCCCCCCACACACCACTACCACTGGATTATACTGGACTGCAGTCAAGTCTGTCACCCCACCACAAGTGGCACAACATCCTCCCCCCTTCCCCACTCCCCCCCACCAAGTTACTGGACCTGATTTCTCCCACCCATCCTGACTTACCCTAAACACTGCATTAATTACCTTGTACTCTGACACCCTTCCCATTTGGCTTTCTATCCAGATGGCACTATGCACCTGGCAACCTACTTACCTGATATTCTTTCCTCCACTCATCAAGTATCTCTGCTGGGCATGCTACTCCCTTCACAGTCTGTGCCTTACCCAGCTGATAATTTACTTACCTGGACCCCTGGCATCTCACCCACCTGGTACACTATTTACCAATATTCTACTCCCTGGCATCCTACCATTGACATCTAACCCTATCCCAGTTGGCAGTCTACCCTTCTGGCAACTAACCCTGTCCCAATTTGCACCCTATCCTGCTGGCATTCTAATGAACTGGCACCCTAACCTGGTATCCTACCCTCTGCTTCTCTGGCATCTTACTTCTGGTACCCTGACCCCTTCCCCGATCTTTTTGGCACCCTGACATCATATTTAGCTTATATACTTAACTTTTGATAGCAGCTGTCAAAGTGGCTACCATGACTTTGAAATATCAGAAGACAGCAGCTGACAACTGTGAAAAGGGAGCCAGGTTTACCATTCTCTGGCAATTTTTTTACCATGAGACAGCTGTCAGCATGGAAGTACAGTTCTGCATTTCTGAGGGAACCCTGGTCAGAATCCCCTGTCAGAAATGTGAAGCTCTGAAGCAGAGTATTGATCGCTACTTGTTTCTGTGTTGCTGGGATTACAGGAACTCTGCCAATCAGATTGGCGGGCAGCTGTTAAAGATAAGAATGTGAGTAGGAGTATTGAAATAGAGGAGCAGACACATTTTAGGGACATATATTGTGTGTGTATATGTGGCTCCCGTGCAATGCTGATGGGGTGATGCACTGTTTGAAATGTTATTTGGAGAAATGTACCGAAACATTGAGCGATGTGCATGGTGGTGTGAAATTTTGAAAAATACAGAGAGAATAAAAGCTCAGATGCTCAACTTTGAGAAGAAAAATTAACTTAAGATTTTAAAAGCTCACTAGTGAAGCATCTCACTAGGAACTGATAAACATCTTATTTCATGTATTTGCATTTCATTATTACCTAATATCACCTTATTTCTATGCAGTGTACGAATCTCCAAGACACCAGTGAAAAACTAAATGCCATTAATTTCCCAGGTTGAAAGTTTGAATTGTTACCTGGTAAATGAAGCTCACGAGAGGCATCTTCATGCTTGGTGTTCACCTGCATTCACCAATATCTCATGGCAGGCTCCAAAGGCAGTGACCACTTCCAATCTTCTTCCACTGGAAATCAATATTGGCAAAACCCATTGAAGCTCACTAATACTTTACACTGTAATGCTGCTGTCAGGTTGCTCTGTACTCAGGGACATAGTCACTCCATCTCATGAATCTGCATGGGATTCATCCAGGGGCTCTTAGATTGATGTCTTAGTGCTCACTCATTTTGTGTTAACTTGGACACACAGGGAATTTTTTATTTAAGGCTTCATTCAGAACATGCAGTCTCAATGCATCTCTGTCTTGCTTTGCTTGTAAGGGCAGATAGAAAGGCAGACAGCTTCTCATGGTTCTGGATCAATGGTGCTGGAAGAGCACAGCAGTTCAGGCAGCATCCGAGGAGCTTCAGCAAAATCGACGTTTCGGGCAAAAGCCCTTCATCAGGATGAAGGGCTTTTGCCCGAAACGTCGATTTTGCTGAAGGTCCTCGGATGCTGCCTGAACTGCTGTGCTCTTCCAGCACCATTGATCCAGAATCTGGTTTCCAGCATCTGCAGTCATTGTTTTTACCTTGTTGATTTTAGCTTCTCATGGTTGCCAGTCCTGAACAGTCAAAAAGATGACCATAATGCTGGCACCAACCAGAAACAATGTCACACCTACTGCATGTGCCTGTTACTTACATGTAAAGATATTGAATGAGCTTCTTAGGTCAGGGGCTTAGTAGTTGTCGTTTAAGCCCTCGGTGTGATCAGGGTCAGGGGATCCTTGTCTTTCTAATCTATGTGTTCTGGGTCATAGTCAGTTCTGTGGTCAGGTCAGACTAGTGAAGGGAGTATATTTAGGTCAGTCAGTGAGCTGTAGAGGAATTAGCCAGAGCAATGGGCCTTGCTCAGTTGGGGTAGTAAATTGCAAATGTTGGTTCTCACATGTTGGAGAAAGTCAGATGCTCAAGTAAGGGGATCGGTGACATTTTGCTGTGAGATTTATTGTGTACTTTATCCAAATTTTTATATGATTTATTTTAAGTTTGGGTTTTGAATTTTGCATCAGTAACATGTGACTTTTCTGTGTCACCGAGGTAAAGAGTTAAATTCAGAGTTTGTAGTCATGGTGATTTCTTTTCACATTTTGAGGGCCACTTTGGTAGCAGTAGTAGGGGCATGGAATGCACTACCTGCAGCAGTAGTAGACTCGCCAACTTTAAGGGCATTTAAATGGTCATTGGCTAGGCATTTGGACGAGAATGAAACAGTATAGGTTAGATGGGCTTCATCAGGTCGGCGCAACATCGAGAGCCGATGGGCCTGTACTGCGCTGTAATGTTCTTTGTTCAGTGTTCTAATGGGTTCTTGTTTATTTTAGGAATCAATGACCTAGCAAGGTAGATAATTGTACCTTGGATTTCTATTAGAAATATCTGAACTGCAAATTTCTTTAAAGTTCAACGGAAACACCCATTGTTTAGAGGTAACACTATTCTTTCATTTTTCCTCTGTTTTGGACAGTATGAAGTCTTTGCATGGAGATGCACATATATGGCAGTGCTCCTGAGCTGGGGAGATTCTGGTAAAACTAGATTTCCTTTGTGGCAGAAGTTAGTGACAGACCCGCTCTGAAAGTATTCGGATAAAAACCTAAAGATGACGTGAAACTGACTTCTTTAAGCTTAGGTGGATGGTAGTTCCAGGAATAAGCTATCAGAGGTTCCAATCTGAAAGTTAAAGTCACAGTTACCTTATACTTACCAAGATGTTAGAGATGGAATTTGGTATGAATGGTGTACAAGTGTTGCTATTGGGCAATGTATAAGGAATGTTGATTTTATAAACTTCTAAAAATGTCTTTTAGGATTAATGGGATTTGATATTTATCATAACAATTGCAGAATTTGTGTGATGTGTAAATAGATTGTTTGTTCTATTTTATCTTCATTCCTTTTGCTTATTAAACTTATATTTTATTGTTAAAACAAAATCTGCTTCATTGCATCTGTCTCAGTGAGAAAATATCTGATTAAAACCAACACAAAAGCAAATATGATTTATCAAGACAAATTTCAGACTGGGATCTGACGTATCCAGTAATAACATATACGGGGATGCTAATAGCAGGAATGCAGAGGGAATAATAACTATGAAGGAACAACTCCAAACATAAGGATGGGATTTTATGTACAATAGGTCACTAATCTCTGAATGCAGTGTGTTATCCTCCCCCATGTCCGCCACCTACAATCAGAACCCACTAGCAGAGATATATTTCCCTCACCACCCCATCTGCATTTATGTCAGTTTGATATCGGGCCATGTAACTTGATCACTATTATTTGGGAGTGACCTCTCCTACCTCTTAATCTACCTTTTGTTGTCGGCCTCCAATCCATGGCTTCTGAAGCATCATGACTCTCCTTTCCGCTGATCCTTCCTTTTGCCGTACCTCCTCCTTCCTGACTCTGCTGCTGTCCATATCCTGATGAAGGGCTTTTGCCTGAAACGTCGATTCTCCTGCTTCTCAAATGCTGCCTGACTTGCTGTGCTTTTCCAGTACCATACCCTCAACTGCTGTCCATATGCCCGTCCTGAACGCAGACTGGGAGTGTGGAAGTTGTTGGTGGTGCTAGGACCTTGGAGATGCAATTGCAGTGGATGGATTGATTACAGTAGTCCAGCTTGGCATGTCTGCACTTTCAACAATCATCATGTTCAAAGAATGTTGCTAGGTCTATATTGATATGATGGCAAATCATCTTGAATAAGAATATGTGGCAATACTTATTAATCTGATATTTTGTTTTTTTTGCATTTAAATTATTTGCATTTGATTCTAGTCAGCTATAAATTTTATTTATACAAAAAGAGTGTAAATAGCCTTTAAAATAACTCATCAAGAGACCCACTGGCTCCTTAACTGCTGCAACAGGGATAGCACTATCTCCTGCAGGGCTATGAACAAAATCTAGTCGAAAATCTGTCACTGACTTCTCCCATTCATGGGAACCTGCTGTGACAGAACATGTAACTTTTCTAAAATGTGAAACTACATTAAACTTGCATAAATTTGCAAATAGGATATGGTTATCGCACAATGTCAGGATGAAGTGTTGGATTTTACTTCACAAATAAATAGAAAGGTTTGTATAATCTATGAATAATTGAAACTCATACAACTGTATCCTCTCATGAGGTTTAGAATGAAACACAAATAACTAGAATGGTGCAGAATGCAAACATTTGTATACAATTAATGGGGTAAGGTTCCTAAACAGCAGCAAAACCTAGTCTCAATAAATGGCAGACATTTTTGTTAGAGTAATATTCTTATTTTGTTCTTTGCTTTATCATTTTGAGGGTTTTTTTAATGCCAAATTTCTTCCGTCAGGCCTAGAAAAAAATCTGTTTTTTTGTGACAAATGCATAAACATCCATCTAAAGGCTGGAATCAAAGTTCATCATTCATCATCTAATCTTCCATCAGTTTTGCTGAATTCACGTTGACAACCACAAGAAAGTGAGCAGATGTTTTGCTTTAAACTTTTGTTTAAATATTGTTTTGTTGCAATTTGTCCCCTTACCGAGTCTGTGGGGTTTGGAATGAAATCTAGTCTCAGAGTCGAGTGTGTGGTGTTAGAAAAGCACAGCAGGTCAGGCAGCATCTGAGGAGCAGGAGAAACAACATGTCAGGCATAAGCCCCTCATCAGGACTGAGGCTCTACCCACCCTGGCTCACAAGACTCAATCCTGATGAAGGGCTTATGCCCAAAACGTCGTTTTGCCTGCTCCTCGGGTGCTGCCTGACCTGCTGCACTTTTCCAGCACCACACTCTCAACTCTGATTCCCAGCATCTGCAGTCTTCACTTTCTCCTAATCTTCTAGTCTCAGGCTTGTCCTAATGGTTTCTAACCATCTAATTCATAATGGCAAACATGGGCTATCTGCAGAGCACCCAGTTTCCCAAATAACTGAAATGACTATTGCTACTTCGAAAAGAATAAATCAACTTTACTGTGAGTGTGTCAGAAATATTGTGCAAGAAGGAGGAGTGCCATTAGCCAAAGTAACCCCTCTGTGTAATCTACCAGGAGGCAGCTTCTTAGGCACAGCAGCTTTCTATCTTGTGACCCCTTTGCCAATGGCATTAACCTCATCTACCACTGTGTATTTATTTTTCTGGCAGAGTGAAAATCAAGGATATTTGGACCTCCCGTCAGAATATGATGAAATAGTTACAAATACTAGTCCTGTCAATTTACCCTCCATTCGTTTAAGTAAACATCCTTCAAGGATTAAGTTGCTGTGAGTCATTCATTGGTTAGAAAGTCGATTTGGATACTCATGTCCTCAGTTTTCCCAGGCAATTCCTGCTTTGAGGTCTTTACGCACATAGGTAGGTTCAGCATATATTTACTTCATGGTGCTACGACACAGCAGTGAACCTTTCTGCTAATTAAAACAAACATTCAGAAAATCTCACTTCACCTTGTAATCTGTTAAACCATGAGTGAGAGAACACCCAAATACCATTTTTTTTAAAAATCAATTTATTCTAAAAATGAACATTAAACCAACAACTATTCACAACTCTAAGCACCCATTTCTCTTAACTCCTATTATCTACCTCCAACTCTATAACAATATGTTGTTCCAATAAAACACTTACTAAAATTACCTCAACTTAATTTCAAAACTACACAGCAGCTGTTGTCTTCAGTGTCTTTTTTTCTTCCGACTGAAGATCTTCCTGGGTTGTCTCCTTTTTTACTGTTGATATGTTTCATGTGAAAAGGTACCTTTGATAGAGAATGTTCTCAAACTTCTTGGATCTATATTGATGGCAGTTGCTCTGTGTGCAACTTTCAAAATGCCTGCCTTTTTTTATATAGGTGAAAATGAGGACTGCAGATGCTGGAGATTAGAGTCAAGAGTGTGGTGCTAGAAAAGCACAGCAGGTCAGGCAGCATCCAAGGAGCAGGATAATCAACATTTCAGGCATAAACCCTTCATCAGGAATGAGGCTTGCTGATAGGGCAGAATGGACTTGCTGATCTCCAGCCAGCTATCTGTAAGAATAATAGGGTAGTTATGGTAGGGGATTTTAACTTCCCAAACATCGACTGGGACTGCCATAGTGTTAAAGGTTTAGATGGAGAGAAATTTCTTAAGTGTGTACAAGACAATTTTCTGATTCAGTATGTGGATGTACCTACTAGAGAAGGTGCAAAACTTGACCTACTCTTGGGAAATAAGGCAAGATAGGTGGCTGAGGTGTCAGTGGGCGAGCATTTTGGGGCCAGCGACCATAATTCTATTCGTTTTAAAATAGTGATGGAAAAGGATAGACCAGATCTAAAAGTTGAAGTTCCAAATTGGAGAAAGGCTAATTTTGATGGTATTAGGTAAGAACTTTCGAAAGCTGATTGGAGGCAGATGTTCGCAGGTAAAGGGAAGGCTGGAAAATGGGAAGCCTTCAGGAATGAGATAACAAGAATCCAGAGAAAGTATATTCCTGTCAGGGTGAAAGGGAAGGCTAGTAGATACAGAGAATGCTGGATGACTAAAGAAATTGAGGGTTTGCTGAAGAAAAAGAAGGAAGCATATGTCAGGTAGAGACAGGACAGATCGAGTGAATCCTTAGAAGAGTATAAAGAAAGTAGGAGTATACTTAAGAGGGAAATCAGGAGGGCAAAACGGGGACACGAGATAGCTTTGGCAAATAGAATTAAAGAGAATCCAAAGGGTTTTTACAAATACATTAAGGACAAAAAGGTAACTAGGGAGTGAATAGGACCCCTCAAAGATTAGCAAGGTGGCCTTTGTGTGGAGCCATAGAAAATGGGGGAGATACTAAATGAATATTTTGCATCAGTATTTACTGTGGAAAAGGATATGGAAGATATAGATGTAGGGAAATAGATGGTGACATCTTGCAAAATGTCCAGATTACAGAGGAGGAAGTGCTGGATGTCTTGAAACGATTAAAGGTGGATGAATCCCCAGGACCTGATCAGGTGTACCCGAGAACTCTGTGGGAAGCTAGAGAAGTGATTGCTGGGCCTCTTGCTGAGATATTTGTATCATCG
>NC_057723.1:32511427-32526306 GCF_004010195.1 Chiloscyllium plagiosum
GAGGCTGAACAGGCTGAGGCTGTTTTCCCTGGAGTGTCAGAGGCTGAGGGGTGACCTTATAGAGGTTTACAAAATTATGAGGGGTGTGGATAGGATAAATAGACAAAGTCTTTTCCCTGAGGTTGGGGAGTCCAGAATTAGAGGGCATAGGTTTAGGGTGAGAGGAGAAAGACATAAAAGAGACCTAAGGGACAGCTTTTTCCCGCAGAGGGTGATACATGTATGGAATGAGATGCCAGAGGATGTGGTGGAGGCTGGTACAATTGCAACATTTAAGAGGCATTTGGATGGGTATATGAATAGGAAGGGTTTGGAGGGATATGGGCCGGGTGCTGGCAGGTGGGACTAGATTGGGTTGGGATATCTGGTCGGCATGGACGGGTTGGACCAAAGGGTCTGTTTCCATGCTGTATATCTCTATGACTCTATGACTCTGTCTGCAGTGCTCACTTTTTCTGAGCATAATTTAAACTGATTGGTTAAGTTGGAATTGTTGTCAAAACAGCAACCAACTCAGGTATTCATTTCACAGCCAAATGTTACATATTTTCAATTTTCCAGTATACTCTGAGACTTCTATCTATTCATCACAGATGCTTGTCAGCATTCACTCTCTCTTAAAGGTACAGCACACGCCTTTGACTTCATAATGATGCTTACCACCTGGGTATTGCACTTTACCCACCTTAGCAACTCTCAGAATATCACTAAAGTGCTTCCTTCACTGCATCCACGTTCTGCTCACCACACTACAACATCAAGCCAGGTTGGCTGAGTTTGGCTTTCTCCTGCTCCTCTTGTAAAATAACATCTTCAATGAGCTCTCAGAGCCTCTTTCAGGGCCTCCAGTGAAGCCGTGTCTCAACATGCAAGTCACCCTTCTACAGATGCCTGCATATTGCTGCTTTGAACTCTTGGGATGTTCTGTAATGATACAGTCTGCCTGCAACTATATTGACGGCTGATGGAGTCCTTTAAATGGAAAGCATTCAATTTTGGTTCCTGTCCATGCCCACTGACTCCAGTTCAATACATCAGAAAATTGAGAGAATTGGTCACTTCCCTTAATATTCTGATGCATTGGACACAACAACCTCAAGCAGCCTCAGGACATGGTAATGATCCTGACTTCAGGTTCCCATTGCTCTTTGGAAAATTCAGCCCAAGATTTCAGGTTAATGACGTCGCATCAGAATTGAAAACTGTTAAGAGATGTAGCAGGACATAACCGAGTACAGTGAGAAGGGAAAGGACCAAGGGGTGGAAAGAGTATAAGGCAAGATCTATGACTGTAGGAGAAAGTGAGGACTGCAGATGCTGGAGATCAGAGCTGAAAATGTGTTGCTGGAAAAGCGCAGCAGGTCAAGCAGCATCCAAGGAGCAGGAGAATCGATGTTTCGGGCATGAGCCTTGAATGTGAAAGGCAAAGTGACTTAAATTATAAATGAATAACTGCAAGAAAAAAGGAGTTGCAAGAGGAAAAATAAAAAATAATGTTATAAAATTAATAACAATAGCTAAATGAGAACAGATGTTGCAGTCCAAAACTGTAGCTCACTGAGGTGCACTGCAGTTCCTCCTGTAGCAGATTTTTATTTCTGTTCTTATTTCAGATTTTTAGTATTTTCAGTATTTAGCATTTGCATGTGCAGAATTCTTAGACCACAAGTAAGGTTAGACCATAGAAATTCTTTCTAAACGCAAACCAAATTTTCTTTTGAGAACACCAGTTTATGTTGTAATTTGAAATAAAATAACATAATCAGGCTTATAAAAGATACAGCTGCCCAGATGTGTTATTTCACGTTCAGTCTCCTGATTTAAGGCATCATAGAATCGCTACAGTGCAGATAGAGGCCATTTGGCCCATTCCGTTCACACTAACCCTCCAAGAACATTCTACCCTATCCCCTTTACCCTACATTTGCCACAGTTAACCCATCTAGCCCGCACATCCCTGGGATAATTTATTTTTAAGCATGGCCAATCCACCTAACCCACACGTTTTTGGACTGAGGGAATAAACCGGAACACTTGAAGGAAACCCACGCCAACACAGGAAGAATGTGCAAACTTCACACACACTGTTGCCTGAGGTTAGAATCGAACCTGGATCCCTTGGTCTGTACGGCAGCAGTTCTAACCACTATGCCACCCTACTATTACTGTAATGGTAAAATACATGGTGCCATCTGACCTGAACTTGCTGTTACCTGAGAGAATTGCAGAAATTCACGTAAAATTTTAAACCAAATAAGTGCATTAAATATGTTAG
Organism: Chiloscyllium plagiosum; assembly: GCF_004010195.1. NCBI lineage: Eukaryota > Metazoa > Chordata > Chondrichthyes > Orectolobiformes > Hemiscylliidae > Chiloscyllium > Chiloscyllium plagiosum. Next base: position 32,513,703 of record NC_057723.1, read on the forward strand.
CCTTCTGTCTCATAAGATAATGGTTTATGTTGTAGTGGTCAACACTGTGTTAAGCATCACCTGGTATAGATTAAAAGTCCCACACAGTTGTTGCAGAGGAATACTTTGGCTCAGCCAATATCTGTTCTATCCTTTGGTTCAAGACCCACTCTTGCACATATGTGCCACAGCACCAGCATTCAACCTGATCGAATGCAATATAGCCATAACATTGCAGCCACACATAGCAACCACAATGTACAAAAGAGTTGGATTCTCATTGAAGAATTTGCCATGTGCCACAGGGAGCACTACATCTGAGCAAATTGGAGCTCTGAACTGCACCATCTGTTCTGAATTAGCAGTTGCTCTTCTTTTTAAAACATTGCTGTGATACACCATTGTAGATGTTACAGATGATCAAAATCTCAAAAGAATTCGCATAATTTAATTATTCATTTTGCTTTTAGGGATTTGGAACACTTCTGACTCTGCTATGTTACTGTAATTTTGGCTAGCACTGTGCAACATACATCTATTTAAGGAAATGCATAATTAATTGTTCATTTATCATGTAAAATGTATTGAGGCACAGGTTTAGGGATAAGATGGTGGAAAGGTTCTTAACACACTATTGCTCTGCATTCATAATACTCACCGTCATTCAGGCACAAGAATGCTGTGCAGAGGAACAAGAGCCTCATTTTTAAAAAAAGTTTTGCATTCCAGTGATATCACCAGCCAGTTTCTAAACGAAATGAATATTTGTAAACTTTTAAACACTTTTAAGTGCCCATAAAAATCAAGCATAATTTGAAGACCATTTTCAAAGTCTGTAAATGAGCTCAGTTAGTGGAATCTCACGAATGTAATTTCTTTGATCTGGAGACATGGCCAACTTGGATGAGATCAACTTCCAGCACATTTTGAAACTTCTGTTAGCGATTGCCAAAACTCAATTTATGCTTTGTTGCACTTTGAGTTTAAAATTCAACTATCTTTTGCATTGTTTTGGATGATGTTAGTCAGATGGTGTTGATATAAGTGACACAAACTATTGTCAAGCAGAACCTTTTGGCTGCTTGAAAGGCTGACTTAAAGAGCAGACAGTCTGCTGTGGCTGTTGACTACATGCTTGTAAATTGCCTGTCTACCACCAGAATGTCTGACCAGATGCATCATCCCACATCCCCGTGAATCTATAAAAACTAAAGGCAACAGACAGCTGTGTTTCTCAGAATTACATTAGGTCAGCAACCACTCTCAGGGTATCAGCCAGATTGATTTACTGTCCAAGAAGAATTGTCACTTCCAGTAAAGTGAAGGAAATTCAATAGTCTGGCTGTATGTGCTCATAATATCAAAATTTAGCAAATTGAATGGAATAATGCTTATGTAGCTAAGTTCTGACTAGGAATAATCAGTATGCAGCAATCATTTTGTCTTTTTGTCCACAATATAAATTCTGAGTAATTTGCTGAATACAATTTGGGCTGGTTGATATTAATGCAATTATTCTCTTAACACTTCACGTGCTGTTATTAAAAATAAAGGTTCTAAATAAAAATTTTCGTATAACCAGAAATACATTTTTCTCACATCAATAGCAAGTTGAAACAAGTTTTAACTCATCCAGGGTTTGTCACAGGTTGGACTGTCAGCGCTGAATTCAAGACTGTAAGTGAAGATAACCTTGGAGATTTGGTTTGTATTTATTTATGGGATGTGGGTGTTGCTGGCTAGGCCAGCATTTATTGTTCTTCCCTAATTGCCCATAAGAGGATTGTGGTGAGCTGCTTCCTTTCACTGTTGCAGTCTTTAGGGTACAGAGAAATACACAGTGCTGTTCGGAAGGGAGTTCCTAGATTTTGACTCAACAGCTGTGAAGGAGCAATGATATAGTTCCAAATCATAATGTATGTAACTTGGAGGGAATTTTCACAAGATCCGATGCATCTGCTGCCCTTGACCTTCAAGGGTTAGGAAGGTGCTGTTGAAGAGACCTGAATAAGTTATAGGAATGCATTTTGCAGATAGTAAACACTGTTGCCATTGCACATTGGTAGTTACGGGAGTGAATGTTGATGGCGGTCGATGGAATGCAGATCAAGGGGACTACTTTGTCACACATAGTATCAATTTTCTAGGGGGTGGACTTTAAGTGATCCTACAAGAAAATTTTAATGGAGGTAAAATCCAGCAGGTGCTGAGCCTAACTGCCCACCACAAAGCTGACCCACATTTTGGAAGAAGTGGGTGGACACTGAACTCAGTCGTCATCCCAGCATATTTAAATAAATAAGGGCCAAATAAACTCGTTAAATGCATCTGACTCCAATGTTACACTTTTGTTGTAGTTGCACCTATCCAGGTCAGTGAAGAATATTCTATCATGCTGCTGACTTGTGCCTGATTGATAATGAAGAGGTATTTGGGTAGCCAAGTGTTTATTGCTGCAGGTCTGCACTTGTCACCCGAGTCCAGGTCAGTTTCTGGTCAATGGTAAGCTCCAACAGGTGGGGACTTTAGTGATGACAATGCCATTGAAAATCAGCAGGTGACAGTCACAATCCCACTTTATGGAAATGTGCTATGCCTGGCAATTGCATGGTGTAAAGTTAATTGCCACATATTACCTCAAACCTGTATATTGTCCAGGTCTTGCTGCATACGGACACAGATATATTTGTTATTATAGACGAGGACCTTGGAGAAGTCAGGTTCTTGGCAAGGCCTATGGAAAAGGCTGTGTCTAGGGAGTGGACTTTAAATGATCCTACAAGGATACTTTAATGGAGATAAAATCCAGCAGATGCTGAACCTAACTGCCCAACACAAAGCCGACCCACATTTGGATGAAGTGGGTGGACACTGAACTCAGTCATCATCCCAGCATATTTAAATAAATAAGGGCCAAATAAACTCATTTAAATGCAACTGACTCCAATGTTGCATTGCCCATGCCATAATAGGGGCAACATAGGCATGTGAATGGGAGCGATGGCCAGTTTCTTGGAAAGTTCTTAAAAGGATGAGAAAGAAAGGCACTGCATTCTTCATGAATTATCTTTGCATAGGAGGGGCACATGATAAGAACTCAAAGAAGACAGTATCCCCATTTTCCTTTCTCCCTGTCGAGACTTTAAAAATCACCCATCCCAATCCCTTGAATTTCTGTCTTCCTAAAAGGATCACACCCTCCCATTTAACACCCCCGACTTACCTTGGTCTGCAACCTATTAGATCCTTTCTTATGGAACTGCTTGCTGTAAGGCTGTGGCCACAACTAAACTCTTGGCAGTACAGCGACTACTGGATCTGCCAGCCAATCAGATTGATCAGTGACTCTGGAGGGTGGGACTTTGTCTCACTGAAGAACAAAAGTTCCACTCTCAACTGATGTAGCATCCCCCACCCCAATCCTACCCACATAGGGGGTATAATGACATTGGGTAGACTTCTTATCAGTTTATTGGCTAGTTGCTGAGTTTTTCTCCAATGGGATGAGCACTATGCACTAGCCACGAATAAAGTTCTGCCCTAGATGCTGATAAGATACTGTATAGGATTAGCTTTCTTCAAAGTCTGCTGTCACATGATGTCTGACATCATTGCTGATATATATTAACTATTGACATATTCAAATGTACTCTTTACACTGTATCTTGCCCTAAATTCTCAGTTCTATACATTTATTTGCACTGTCCTCCTTCTCCCACCAAATGTTTTGTCTGCATTTATCTCTGCCATAGAGTGTTAAGTACCATGGTGATTTCAACAATATCATTGATTCTGTTCCAGTTCTCACAGAGCAAATTGAAGATTTCTAGTTTCCACGAATTTGAATTATCGTAGAATATAAGTTGTTTAGAGAGTCATTGAGTCATCCAGCATGGAAATAGACCCTTCAGCCCAATGCATCCATGGCAACCAATGCATCCATGGCAACTGAACTATTCCCATTTGCCTGCATTTGGCCTATATCCCTCTAAACCTTTCCTATCCATGTACCTGTCCAATGTCTTTTAAATATTGTACACATCATTCTATTGTAACATGCGTTTTGCCAATGTGAACGTGCTGTAACAAGATTGACGAATTGGGTACACTGCTCCTACACCATGAACTTTTAAAACATGTCTTGGCTGTAATACAATTACACTGCCAACACTTTAAGAGTTGTTTCTAAAGTATGATTTTTCTATAACGCAGGGTTGCAGAAGAACACTATTATCACTTTATAGAACTGACTGTAATTGTACTCACCTCTATCACTTTCTCTGGCAACTTGTCCATGTGCAAATGACCCTTTGTGTGAAAATGTCGCCCCTCAAATCCTGTTTAAATATTTCCCCTCTCACTTTAAATCTATGGCCTCTAGTTTTGAACTTCATTACCTTGGGGAAAAAAACCTTGGCTATTCAACTTATGCCTGCCCCTCATAATTTTATAAACCTCTATAAAGTCATCCCTCAGCCTCCTACAGTCCAGGGAAAAAAAGGTCTCAGTCTACCCAGCCTCTCCTTATAACTCAAACCCCAAATCTCAGTAACATCCTGACAAATCTTTTCTGCACCCATTCCAGTTTAATAATATCCTTCCTATAGCAGGGGGACCAGAATTGTGCACAGTACTTCAAATGTGTACAAATGTACTGTACAACCACAACATAATGTCCTGACTCATGTAATCAATGCTCTGACTAATGATGGCAAGTGTGCCTTCTTCACCTGGTTGCCTTCTTCAACTTCTGCATAGCTACACTGTTCCACTGGAGGTCTCTTTCTTATGGAAACTAAATAATTTGTTTTTACAATCTAACACAGTTTTCTGCCTCCAAAGATATGTTGTAGAATGTTCTCCAGGAATGCACTTTCCGTATAGGAGAATCGACGTTTTGGGCATATACCAGTATGTTGATCTCAGATCCAGACCAATTCTCCTGTCTGGAGTTCTGGTAAATCATTAACTATGTGATGTTGTTTGTTGTTCTTGGTTAACATCTTCATTGTCAGAGTAGTAGCCCTATAGGGCTTAATTTAACAGTAATTGAACTTTAACTGGGCTTCAACTCAGTCTTGAGAATCTTTCTGGATAGCATCCTTCTGGAGCCATCATATAACTGGGCTTAAACTTTCTCAGCTTCAAGTAATGCCTTTGGAGTTTTAATCAAACATTTCTTGTTTGGAACTTTTACTAAACTCCGTGCACTGAGGTAACCTGTTTTTAACTATTTTAAACCATCTTGACTCTTTCTCAGGAGTAACTACTTTGTCCATCCATCTTCAGTCAAGGATCCTGCTGAACTGTCCAAACTGAAAGTAAACAAACATTTATTTCAAGCTAAGAGTTTTTCCTCAAATCAAAAGAAAAAGAAACTGAAACTGAACTATACTGAAGCCAAATGTAAAACTTTAACTTACTTACCTATAAAATTTTCCCAATGTAAACAAAAAACACCATTACTCTGCAACCAAGGCAGGTGAATGGGGTTATGATATTGATCATCCATGATCCTATTGAGGAGTTGAGGGATTGAATGGCCTACCTCTGTTGTTATGTTTCTATGATAGATGAGAAAGGATGTTCTGGTTGAGGGCAGACATTTTAAGTAGAGAACAGGGCAGTTGTTTTCAAAGTTGAAGATTGTGGTTGTAGGGGAGGGTTGGGGCAGGAGACCTTTCAATGAGAGGAACAATTAGTTTGTTAAATAATGTAGACATGGGTCAGGATAGCTTTAAAGGTGGGGACTCTCATTGAGATTTAGTCAAGCTAAACGTAGAAGAATGACAATGTGATACAGGGAATGTGTGTTTTTGCTGCAAAAACAATGCACAACTTATCATCCAATGACTTCTGACTATGTCATTGTATTTGGAAAGGGAAAATTTTACCTAGATCAGATATTATTTTTAGTTCGTGGAAGCATGCATTTCTCAATAGTTCTTAATTGGAGATAATTTTAGAAGGTTGATCCACTATACTGATTATATTGTTTAATCTCGAGTGAATTCATGCTACGAGGTGTATATTTTGCTTTACAAGTCAATTGAAATGATTCCTAATGTGCAAGTCCCGAGATCCTAGTTGTTAATATTTAAACAAAAATGCTCATGCCATGGAATGTTAATGATTCAATTTAGAATGTTTCCATCTCTCCTTGCATTGAAGTCAGTTCCGAAACACAGCAACTGGAAGATAAATGAATAAGAAAGCATCATATATATGCCAACACTCATTTCAGATCAACTCAATAAGCCTCGCGTGTTTTACCCATTGATAAAAATCAACAGACATTGCAAATTTTGAAGCACGTTCCTAACTCAGTAAAAAAACTGGAACACTTGCACTCACTGAAGTAGAAATAATCAATGGTTAGACAGAAGACAATTTTAAACAAGCTAGTCTGGGGGTAGATTCGGTTGATGCTCCCTTGGCTTCAATTCTGGAGACCACTGCAAGCTGTTTCTTTGAAAGTTGTTCTTGGACAGTCTGCTGTCACTTCCAATTGTCCATTGACAGAATGTTTTGCAGGGTAAAAAAAAGTCTGCTAAGCACTCAGAACAGGTGTTTAGTCGGTGTGAGCCAGGCAAGTAGTATACTATCGTAGATTGGGAGTCATAGGAAATTAGGTATGGCAGGATCAGCAGTCAATCATCAGCAGTAGGGTCACTCTCAAACAGTTCTTACTTCAAATGACTATTCCCTTGCTCAGATGCTAGATGCCTTTGATCGAGGGACCACATCCCCCTTCCCTCCAGTTCCTCCACAGGTGGTAACAAGTTTCAGCTTCTAATGTGCTGTATAGACTGGTCTAAAACTTGGTCATATCAGTGGTAATGGAATGAGGCTCTTAAATGATCATCAAGGAGCCACATAACAGTGCAGTTGGCAGCATGGTGGGAAGGTTGACCATGGGCCTTCCCTTTCAGAACCTGATGCCATAATTATATGGCTTTCCTGCCTCTCAGTTCACCACCACTGATAGCAGAGAGTATCCGTGGAGGGATGACAGGAGGTATCCTAACTGATATGAAATGGAAATTGCCTTATAGAATGCTGTTTTGTAATTCAACCAGAGCCGCAGATTGCACTTCCCTTGAAGTAGAGGCAACAACTTGTCTCAAGCAGCATTTTAAGTGTGGAGTTCAGCTTCCAATAAAATGAAGTGTGCAGCTTCCAATAAAATGAAAGGAACCCTCCATTGATATTTGCGCCCCCCCCAAAAAAGGCTCTGTGATTAAGTAGTAAATAAAAGTGGAAGATTCAAGAATCACATCTGTTAGTTGCCACACATCCTTAGAATTCACAGATAGCTACAATGTTCCTCTAATATCATTCTATTCAAATGAGGATTCTATGTGTCCCATGATTTGAAGGCCATCATTAACCTACCCATCGCATTCTGCTGGAGGAGTGACAAATCTCCATTACCTCTGACTCCTCTTACATATGCTTCTGAATCATCTGAAGCCACTTCCTTATCATCCCATGGTACTATTCAAACAATAGCAGCTTCTCTCCTGGGCAAGAATTACTCCTCAAGCAAAACCTAAAATAGATGATCTGATCATTTATTTCATTGTTGTGTGAAAATTAGCTGTCGTGTTTCCTACATTACAGCAGAAACTATGTTTGGCCACAGTTCCTTAAATCTATGAGCTTAATCTTATGTTTTATCAACTAACTGTTAGTTATGTCAAGTTTTTTGGAAGGATTCTCACCATGAGGCCCAGTGATATTTCACATTGTATCTTACCAAATGCACAACATTAATAATCCACCCTACCCCATCCAATTCTAGCCCCATCTTGCCATTTGTAATTTTTGCAGAACAGCTCAACACTCAGGAGATAGCTACAGAAAGACAGAATTTCTATGTGCCTATGCATTCTTTTACAGGACGCTGTAAGCCTGCGCAAGTGTTGTCAATCAGGTGTGGCCCTTTCTGCCAACCTATAGCACAGCAGCCAAAAGCCATACTATCCACTGAACAAAAGCATGGCTCACATTCTATTACACATGCAGTCCCATTCTCTCAACTTGGTTGCCACGTAAACAGCAGTCCATACCTTTAATCTGCCCTTAGATGCATCTTGTATGAGGGCCTTCTCTGAGTTCCTGATATCCTTCCCTCAAAGCCTAGTGGTCATCCACATCTTGTCATTATCCAGCAAGTAACATTACATGTGGTGCAAGTAATTGGACAAATCCAAACATGAGGTTTATTGGCAACTAGAGAAAAGGGAACACAAAGCAAATCAATACAGCTTGCTGTTAGCACCCTCAATATAAACCAAATACAGGCATCTTCACTTTGAAAGTCTACAACAGTCTTTGCACCCAGTAAATATTTACTGGAACCTTGTGTATATCACATCCTATCTGCCTCGATGCATCAGATAAAGCTGAGGTCTGTCATCCATTAAGAGAACTTCCTCCATCTCAATGTCCTCATCCTTCTCCTCAGACCACTCCCTTTCTAATGGCTCCTCAATGACTAGCATATAACCTCAATGACTGCTCCAAATGGACAAATCACAACACAACAGGATGAAGTGGCACATTCTGCACAGAGTTCCACAGGGTCAAGACTGCTCCAAGTTGTGGAAATGGGACCTTCAGCAGCCTTATTGTCCACTCCACCACAGCCCTGATTGCAGGTTGTGCATCCACCTTTGATCAATATTTCATACATGAGCATGTTCACTCTGCAAGTGATACATATGTGCAAAGAAATGCATGCTTCATCAACATCCTCCCTTTGTTGTTATCCTAATGTCCAGTAGAAATGGATCCTGCACTTTCATCCATCAGTGTCTCTGGTCACCCTGGGCATTGTTTGAATCAATTTTTAGCTGCAGTTATGTATCTAGAGAACAGTAAGTGAGGATAGGGAACACAGCTTGCTGTGCACACTGTCAACCACAGGCTCCACCTGGTTGCAAGATAATATTCCCCAGAGCATCCATGTTCCCTTTTATTTTGCACTATGCCAACAGCACGTTTCCACCCAAAGGTTGAATGTAGAGACCAACCATATTGAATCTTATCCGTGACTAGACTAACTGTTCCCAAACCCTGACATTACCTCTTAATGAGGTCCAACCTGCTTCTTTATGCTCCCCCCATGTGGGTCACAGTAGTGGTCACCGCCAATAACCCACCCGTCTCATAGCCCACTATGCTGCCCAATAGCCTCCATACACCTTGGGTTTTCCCCATCTCCATCATTGCTCCCATCTTCACAAATACCTCTGCTTTCCCTCATCTGCAGCCTTGACTCCCCCGTCACTTTGAGCCGTGATGCTCTGCTGCATCTAAAGGATCTCTTGTACATTCCTTAATGATGGCTCGTTAGATGGACACGCCATTCTGCATTCGCCCGAACTTTGACAAGCAGGCCCCTAGACACGGTTGACCAGATCCCAACCACTATCTTTGCAGCTTCCCAAATGATGCGACACAGTTCCCCTGATATTTGGTGCTGACCCTACAGGGTAGACTATTGCACAGTCCCCAGAATGCAGTCTGCCGGATCCTCTGATGGCGAGTGTCATAAGCTAATGACTGACACTGGCTAATGGACTGTGCGTGGACTGTGCCTTTGACTAAGGTACTGGTATCCCCTTTACCAATAGCAGACCCCCCTCCAGTAACTGAACTGAGGACTAGACTCTAAACACTTTCAGACAGGCCATTTAGTTGAATAAACATAGAGTGTATTTGCCCTGCTGCCAGCTGAGATATGCTGTAGATGTTAAACTGATGTCTTAGTGTGCCATATATTAAGATGTCCCCCAGATCAGGCAGATCTCTATTGACAAGCAGTCTATCTGTATGTCTGAGCAAAAGAGCTCATCAATTTAGCAGTTGTCCTTATACTTCAGTTAGAGCTAAAGACTAAACTCCAACTGGCATAGCAAAGTAGGGTTTTCTGCAAGAATGCAGACAGTTACTAAGTGAGTGAGTGCTAAGAGAGAACTAAGCAGCCCTGAGATTTAATCCAGTCCAATCTGTGAGGTGTGTGTCTATATGCATAAAATGTTACCACTGCACCATTTCAACCCTGGTTACTGGTACGGCCTTTAATATCAGTGTGTGCTTTCTGAGTGGCTGGCAAATATAATGGACAGGTGGCCTGATTGTTGTGAGAAATTGGCAAATGTTGGATGCCAATATCAGTGGATGAAGGATGCTTGTGGCTAGTGCCTGTGAATTGTGGCCTGGGATGTTGTTTGGTCCTGGGCAACATGGATGTCCTTTGAAGCAAGTAGTGAATTAAAGTTGCCAGGTTCCTGCTCGGACTTCTATGCCAAGATTTCTCGCCATCTCCCTTGGTAAGGTAAGTAGTTGAATATTAATGAGGTGTGTTGGGCCATGAACAAGATTTTAAACAAGCTATATTCTCCCTTACTTTGTAATATGCTACTGCATAGAAAGAACCTCCCTTCATCTTTCAAGAAAAGCATAAAAGGTGAAGCAAGATGCTCCTAATACTGACACAGGCCTTGCCAGATTTCTCTTCCAATTATACAACAAATCTCATCATAGTCAATGTCACTCAGACTCCTTTAAAACTTGGCCCTATATTTCTATCAGGCTTAAGAAAGGCTAGTATAGTTTTGATAAATAACACAAGCAAGAATTCACGCCTTGCAGAATTAGTGTAAATTTCTATATTAAAAATCAAAAGAAAAAATAGCAATTAACTGTACCATTTTTGTTAAGATGTTTTACTCCCTAATTTTTTTTTCTCTTCCTGGAAATCCTCGCATATTTAGTGATACATTTTTATGGACTTTAACTGGACTGTGATATCTCACCTAAGTGAACATTCTTTATGGGGGTGAGCATGGAAATTTGATCTCCATCATATGGCCTTCATTAAGTAAAAGTACACCCCCACCAGTTTAACAAACTTGAAAACCAAAAAAGCTGCTTCAGTTATCTTGCAGCTTTTAAACATAGAAGAAATGGATAATTAATGGCTGATGATAAATTTTAATGTTTTTCATTCATTCTTAATAAATCCAAATCATGTTTAAACATGCACTACATTTCAGCACAACTTCATAGCTTAGATAAATAAAACACATTTGTAGAACTATGAGTTTCGTTTACAGTGCCCAAACAGTAATGAAGTGTTTTTCTACCAAGATTCATTTTGAATGTCAGTAACAGAAGGAATGTTCATTAAGATACCACCACGCATGTTAACAGTAAATTGAACCTATAGCCAGTAATCGGAGACAGATTTAAAAAGAGAATGACATCACAAAACAAATAAAAAGGCAAAGAAACTAAAACTCCCTCAAGAAGCAGTTGTTCAACTCAGTAACATCCCAGAAAGCAGATTGTAATTTTAAGGATTATAGAATGTTAAGTGCAAGAAGTTTTTTTTTACATAAGCGATAAAAAGTTGGATGGAAAGTGAAAGACACAATTCATAATCTTATGTACATAATGTATGTCTAATCTATTCTTTTGCTGGATATCCCCCCAGATTCTGGATTAGTGGTGCTGGAAAAGCACAGCAGTTCAGGCAGTCATTGTTTTTACCTAGATATCCCCCCATTCCAATTCTAATTTGCTTTGTGGTTTATCTTTCAGTTCATCTGCAATTTCTGAGGTACAGAAGCTGGATCAAAATTTGGAAATGCCTATCTGCCAGCATTATCAAAGTTATGTAGTACAGTAATTCAATGAGAAGACATACTACCGTATTTGCAAGGACCACCTAAGATGTACAATTAAATGTCTGCATTGCAAGCAATAACCATATCCTGAGAATTTTTTTTTTAAAAAACTGACCATGTTTCAGTTTTGAAAAGTTGTAGTGACAAGCTGCAATGGTGGATATGTGCTAGAATGATGCTGTGCACTGCAATACTAATACACCGTGTCACAAATTGACCGTTGACACCACAGAGTATTCGATCCAATCACAACTGATCAGAGAGAAGTCAAGAATCTGAACGAGTTCAGAAATTCCAACCTAATCTTGCTTAAATATTCACTGTCATCACACAAAGCTACTCCAGATTGAACAGGAGTCTTATCTTGCCCATTTCAGTATTATCAGTATGTTCGTAAAGTGAAATAAGGGGTCACTAAACACAAAATGTTAACTTTGCTTTCTCTCCACAGATGTTGGCAGTTACAGCAATTTCTGTAAAGTATATTTGGTTAAGATTCAACTTCTACAATGTTGTGTAAGTGTGTAAGCATTTGTAAGGGTTAAATCTAAGTTGCATATTAAGCACAACTAACATGATAATGCCACATGGACTAAGGAGGAGGTAAGACCTTTGGTTACCCTTATATTCTCAGTAACAATGCCTATCATACCATGATTTGGAGATGCCGGTGTTGGGCTTGGGTGTACAAAGTTAAAAATCACACAACGCCAGGTTATAGTCCAACAGGTTTAATTGGAAGCACACTAGCTTTCGGAGCGACACTCCATCATCAGGTGATAATCCTAACACAGAATTTACAGCAAAAATTTACAGTGTGATGTAACGGAAATTATACATTGAAAAATTGATTGTCTGTTAAGCCTTTCATCTGTTAGAATACAATGATAGTTTCACTTCTTTCATGTGTAAAACCTATTTTTTAA
>NC_057723.1:32528889-32537661 GCF_004010195.1 Chiloscyllium plagiosum
GATCTGAGGGCAGAGGTGCGGGATGTAGACGAGATGTGTTGGAGGGCATCTTTAACCACGTGGGAAGGGAAATTGCGGTCTCTAAAGAAGGAGGCCATCTGGTGTGTTCTGTGGTGGGCACCTCCGCCCTCAGACCCCGCCCCTCCAACTGTAACAAGGACAGAATGCCCCTGGTGCTCACCTTCCACCCTACCAATCTTCGCATAAACCAAATCATTCCTGATGAAGGGCTTTTGCCCAAAACGTCGATTTCGAAGCTCCTTGGATGCTGCCTACTCAGCCAACATTGTCTATCTTATACGTTGCAGGCAACCTTTTAAAAAATAGGTTTTACACATGAAAGAAGTGAAACTATCACTGTATTCTTACAGATGAAAGGCTTAACAGACAATCAATTTTTCAATGTATAATTTCAGTTATATCACACTGTAAATTTTTGCTATAAATTCTGTGTTAGGATTGAGCCCTCCATTATCACCTGATGAAGGAGCGTCGCTCCGAAAGCTTAGTGCGCTTCCAAATAAACCTGTTGGACTATAACCTGGTGTTGTGTGATTTTTAACTATCATACCATGGTGCATGTCCATCATTACTCTTATGTAATAAGCTGCATTTTATTTAAGCCAAGAGCTCTTCTCATTTGAGTACCAGGTGCTTTTCCGCTACCACACTAGACCAACTAAGCTGCATGGCCCACTATAAGCAAAGACGATGGTGGTGGAAATTCTACCAGATGGATCTTGAACCATGATGAGTGGTGGTGAAGATTATCTTACAGCAGTCAGGGATGCAAAGTGGGATATAAATGGAATGCATATGGCGTGATAAATAATCCTGAATTTATTTTTATGCACTTCCTGGAACTATCAGTAGCAGATTTCTGTTATTCCGCTGGAGGATTAGCCAGTTTCATTCTCTTAAATGTCACAAAACACTTTTATGGGAATGAAAGAGATAATAGGGATGGCTTACACTTTCGTTTTGCCTCTCAACTGACTAAAGACAGCATGTTTCTTTTACACAAGTGCTTTTATCTACGAGTGCTGTGGGAATAAATAAATGACAAATTCGTTTTAAAGGAAAAGATGAATGATTTTTCTTCAATCTGAATATACATTACTGCACTCACTCTCTCACTCATACATTTACAGGAACTTTCATGAAAAGGTTACAATTATATGAGCAACAGGCATTTCGGTCTTATAATTTCAAGAGATCTTTGTTACTTCTTCCATTTGCTAGGGTAGAGACTTGCAACAATGGAGACCACTAATCTTTTCCTTCCCAATAAGGAAAAATCTCTGGTAATTTTAGGAGGATACGCTATTGATTTATGTTTCCAGTAGCAAAATTTCTCTTATTCTACTAGAGTCAAATTGCAATAGAAGTCCTGTAGTGAAGTCCTTGATACATTTCCTTAGGTAGACAGTTCAAAGTCAATTTAAGTCTTTGCCTACATGTAGCTCAATAGCCTTCATTCAGAGATGAAGTGTTCTCCACTCATTCACTTTGATTCTTCTGTCATAGTCAGATCCGAATATTCCGTTTTAAGCCTGTTCCTATTATTGGAAACTTAATTTCTGTTGTTGTGATTGAAATATTTCCTTCTTTGCTCTCATAAATAGTTTCTTATAGATAGGCCATTGTCGGGCAATGGAGTCTGTCTATCAATAATTCCCAAACCATCTTGGTAAGATTAAGCTTTGCATCCCCATTTTCTGGATATCAGGTTTGGACTTGACAAGTTCACAACAACACTGTGAATCCAGTTTTCTTAATTATTTGGAGGAATCCAGGCATTAGTTCAGAAGGGGTCATTTTCATTTGAAAGGCTTCTCAGATTTCAGTCCAGAAGTACAATTTTCATTTTAATGATTCCTCAAGACTTGTTCAAATCTGAAAATTATCTCATAGTCTTTTCAGTACCAAAAAAGGTCATCAGCCCTCAACTTCATTTCTGGTCCAACTAACTTAATTTACATTTTATAAGTTTATATTTAAATCTCATAAATTCATATTATGTGAGTGTGACAATATACAACCATTGAATTTAGTTACAAAGTTTATATGATAATTGAAAATCTGAAGCTCTTTTCCTTCTTTCTGCTGATAAAATACTTTATTTGCCATGATTTATGGGAATATAGATTGCTGAGTTCCTCTTGATTAATTGCTCTTCAGGACTATTTTCCTACCATCTGTGTCTCTTGATCGCATTGTTCTGTGACTGAGACACAATGTCTCAACTCAAACCACATAGACAGAGACAACGCATAGTAACAGCCTAGCAACAAACCAAACAGTGCACCACACGACCAAACACAACAGCCTCCAGCGCCAGCTGCTGAAGCCTTTTAAGTGTTTAAATTCAGCAACCTACAAAATAATTAAAAGTGTTGAACAATTCACTCATCCACTGAGTGTCACAACATTTAAATCGACCTCTAATTGAAAATTGGTTTGGCACAAAATGGAAACTCTCCCGGTATGCAATATGTTCTCGAGTAGAGGGAATCGATTGTAGGACAAGACACACAAAACCTCTTTATACTTAAAGACTCTGTCATCAGCCAATGAATTGTTCTTCATTTACTTCCAAATCGGTGTTGGAATTAAATAATTTAACTCCGTTGTTAGAAGTTTCATGTGTCCTGAATCCAACTATTAACAATTACATCATCTTTCGATCAGACAACACTTGTCTTCTACCTGACATGTTTTCATTATTGTGTGGTTGGAGGTATGTACATTTATCAAGAGAAAGTAAGAGAAAGGCATTTTTACTATTTGGTCAAGAATTATTAATCATATTGTGATGTATTACTTGGATTGGAAATATAATGGAATCAAGGATATTCTGAATAAAATGTTCTCGATTAATCAGTCACTAGTGTCCATTGTCAATAAAAGTTTCAATGATCAAAACTGTCCGTTAAGTGAAATTGGTCCTGTGTGAAATGGTAACGTTTCAGCCACACAGTTTCTTTCCACTGAAGTTCACAGAATCAATATGAGATGATTTGTATCTCGGTGTTATTCTCTTTCAAAACTACTAGCTTCAGGAAAAATGCCATTTTGGATTTGCTACATTTCAGGTTGATTGTTTTGGGAAGTGAATGGTTTCAGCCAGTTTAGTTCAGGTGGGGTCAAAGGTCACTTGGAGTATGGCGCATGGGCATAGGCTGAAACAGACAACAGTCCCTCCACCATGAAATGCTGACGTGAGCAGTCCAGGTAAATTCATTTGAAGGAAGTACAGTAAAAATAAGTGATATATAGGCACATTCTAACAAAATTTAATTTTAGGACAACTCCAGTTTTTAGTTGATTTTAAGACAGTGTACTTCCATTCTTGTTGTTTTGATTAAAAATACACTTTTTCTTTACAAAATCTATTAATCATAATTGAGGTAGAAGCTGAGTGGGTTATTTCTGTTTTTTTTTCCAAGACATTAACTTACTAGCTCATTTCATATTTCTCAAGACACATAACTGTCTTGTATTCCAATTGTGACACATGAAAATAGAGGCAGCATTAAATTCTAAACAAGACATTGGTAATTGTCATTTAGTTCTGGAATAGATAAAGTAAAACTTCGAAACTACTACAGTTATCCAAATTATTTGCTCACCTATATGAGGCATAGTGTTTACCATACTGGATACAACTGGGAAAAAAATGTTCTTTGACTGAATGGGTCACTCCTGGAAGAAAAGCTGACAGACCCCAAACAAGGCTGCCCTGAAACATCAATTTCTCCACCTCCTGATGCTGCCTGGCTTGTTGTGTTCTTCCAGACTCCTGCCTGTCTACTGTCACCATGAGGCACTGTGAATAAGCTGAATTACTGTATAATGGGACTTCTTTCTTTCAGTGGTAGGAAGCCTCACTTTATAATCTGATTGGCCAACAGGTTCAATGGAGAATCTGCAGCACCTAATTTCTGTAGTTATTATACAAGGACTTTGGGACCCTGGAGGAACATTGCAATGATGCCAGGCTGCACATCACTGCATAGTACGGATGGAGTTTGAACAGGCAGGAAAAGCTCCATCAGAGAACTTTAGAGACTCTGGAACTCAAAGAGACCACAACATGGATATGAACAGATAGAAACATAGTTTAGTCCTTACCTAACAATATCTATAAATCAGAGTCTGATCTTTATAGGATTACCATGCGTAGTAACATTGAGTATAAAGGTACCACAAATAGTGTTAAGTTTGAGATTTGAGACTGAAAACAGTTCTTAATTTAGCTGTATCTGTGACCATTGTGTAGTGAACCCAAATTCATAGTGTGGCATCAAACCACATGATAAAAGGGTAGTGCGTGCTGCTGTGACCACAGGCAAATCCGTGGAGGGAGTCCAATGAATCCCAGAGTCAGGAAACTCAGGGATTGGGTAAGAGATGAGGGCATTGAGGCAGGGGGATGAATAGGTTTTAAAATATATGTGAGTAGGAAAGGAGACACTACCTTCAGAGGGGTTTCCCTGATGAGCAAAGAACAACTTCCAAAGTTGGCTCTTCATCCTGTCCTGAGATTTAAACAAAAATTCCCACTTGCATGCCCATTACAACCATAGTATTGGGGTAAACTGAACTTTTAAGGAGCTCACTGATCCTTAATTGTTTGGGGTTACGTATCATGTGCTGGACACCCATCCTATTTTACTCCTGCAGCCCTGATAACGTGAGGGCATGTAATATCCAGCCCATTATTTCTTTGTATACTTTTGAGTGGAATCTTAAAAGGGCTCTCAATGATGTGGGCTAAAGTGAAATCTGAGGCAAATCATATGTGAAGCCTATCTCAATCTCGGCAGCAACTCATTGCATGTGTTAATGCATCTGCCAGGCAGCGAGGTGAGTGTCTCACAAAGCAGCAGTGAGTTGTCAATTAAAGGGGATTATTGCTTGTTAAATGCTTTATTAACAGAACAACTTGACTCATTCATATACTGCAGACCAAATGTGCTAACTAGATGTGAAGAATTCACAACACTCAAATCAGATTAGGTACCTGGTGACTTCAATTCACCACTTGTTCTAAATAACCTCCATATTGGACATTGGACACCAATACCTCAGAATACACTCTATGGCCTACAGCCAAAAATATCACACATCCCTGGGCATTGGCATCTGCTATATACTAGTCTCCAAGAAACCTCAGGCACATCTCTGATCCAATTACAGTACCATACTGCATTTCAATGCTGCACCTTAAACTGCACAGGCAAGTGTCATTGTAATGCTATAGTAAAGATACAATGCACTTAGGGACACACACTCATCTCATGGATTCATAATGCTCACCCATTATGGATCTACGTGGATATTTATAGCATCTCTACCTTTGCATTGCCTTACCTTGCCTTTTTGCACTTTGCCCCCTTAGCCGGAGATACCAGTCTCATATTACTGTTGTCCTGCTGGGGAGGCACTGGTTCTGGTTCTCTGGGAGGTATTGACCTTGTGTTATTGGTGCTAGACTATTAATCCGGAGACCCAGGTAATGTCTGGGGATGCAAGTCCCATGATCGCACATGGTGACATTAGAATTCAATAGAAATCTTGAATAAGAGTCTAATGATGACCATGAAATCATTATCAATTGTCAGAAAAACTCAACTGTTTCACTAATGTCCTTTAGGGAAAGAAATAGCCATGCTCACCTGGCATGTGACTGCAGACTCATAGCAATGTGGTTGATCATTAATTGCCCTTTGGGAGAGAGAAAGAGAGAGACAGGTTATGTGTGAGATTAAAATGGTGGCATAGCGATTATTTTTGGCAAAGGTAGGCAAATGGCCCGAGTGAGTGAGTAGTCAGCTCACAGGGCATGCAGGATTAGTGATGTAGAGGTTGATGACAGCAAGTGAGGAAGATGTTGCAGGCAATACCGAGAGCAGTAGAGCTTGCACCTTGGAAGGCGATGGGTACATTGGCAGAGATACAGTGAGTGTGAGGTATCAAAGACAAGATGGTGACACTAATGCTGGCAGAGTGGAGAAGATTAGTGGCTTGCTTTCTACATTACTACGCATCTCTCCAGTTGACTGAACCAACACTGACCTGGGTGCCAACCAGCTTGCCATGGTCTGGTTTTGTGTCCTCCTCTGCTGGACAGGGGAAACAGGGCATCTTGACTATACATCATCCAGTCCTGTAGGACCTGCAGGTTCCTGCTGACAAAACAGGGCAATCAATTTTTCTTATCTGCCATGCCTGGGGCAAATGTCAGGCACTGTGCCAGTCAGCTTGGATTTAATGGTGCTTGCCTAGGTGCACAAGAGCCTTTGAAAGATGGTGCTAACACTCGGTAGGACAATAAATGCTAAAATATCCTCAGAGTGGTGAGTTATTCTGAGAATGATGCATGATGAAATTGAGCGAAAGGGATGGAATTTGTCATAAACTCACTAGGACTCCCTGGCCTAAATCCTTCCAAAGGATTCAACACAACTGACACTGAACTAAAAAGTAAGTTTCAACCAAGTGTGCAGAATTCTTTATTTCCATTATCTCTTTAAATACCTGGCTCTATGTTTCCCATTCCTACATCACTTTAAGGGGTCTTCTACCCCAATAATAATTTTAAAATTGTGATCATTTAGTTTGGATGAGAAAGGCCAAGTGAGTTACAGGTCACAGGCCCCACTTGAGCCAATATCCTGGAACATCCTCAGCCTGGGGTGACACTGAGCCTCACCATGCAGAGGAGATGATATTCATGGACTTTGGGTCTCATGTACCTCCTCCATATTCTGCAGGATGT
Source organism: Chiloscyllium plagiosum (assembly GCF_004010195.1). Taxonomy (NCBI): domain Eukaryota; kingdom Metazoa; phylum Chordata; class Chondrichthyes; order Orectolobiformes; family Hemiscylliidae; genus Chiloscyllium; species Chiloscyllium plagiosum. The sequence continues at coordinate 32,535,674 of NC_057723.1, forward strand.
CTTCATGCAGAAGTTGTTCAGCAGCTGGGAGTGCACCATCTGTTTCATATATTGGAGGAACACAACTTCATTTCTCATTCACTTACACAATGGCTGCAGCATATGCATTCACAAAACTGGCCTTCATTAGTCAATATTTCTCACTTGGTTTTCCTTTAATTGATAGACAATGGGGAAATATCAAACCTTAAATGATTTTTTAACAACTTGCCTTTCAAAACAAGACAATATTTAGGACACAGAAAGTTTAATTTTTCAAGCTGAAGAAAGGTTACTGGGAAGAAAAGGGTCTGTTTTTAAAAAAAAATACATTGCTTGGATGAAGTTATCAAAAACAAAATCTCAATTTAATGATGGTATAAAACTGATGGCAGAAACAACAATGGAGAACAATGAAATGATTCTAGGAGGGTCACGACTTTTTGGAAAGCAAAATAAATGTAAAAGTTTGGCGAGGCAATAAGGAGCCAGAGCATTTGTGGAATACATTTGGGTCACTGTGCAAAATCGTTTAAAACATTACTCCAGCTGCAAATGAAAAGAAAAGTAGAAGCGATTTTGTATCTAATTTGCAAAGTTCTACAATATAAGATAAAAGAAGAATGTCCTTCACGATCGGGGATAACTTGCTGTCACTCCCATCCTATGGGTTCTGAGATGCCTGATAAATCCAAAGTGTGACTTGCAGACTCTGCAGTATGAGGGTCAGGAAGCTGAGTTGCTGGAAAATTTATATGCTCTTTCTAACACCTCACTTTGCTTCTACATTTTCCTAATTAAGCTTCTTGATGTGTTGTTCCTTAATGAACCCTTATGATTTTGGTTGTTCACAAGGACTCCTACGAGTTGACAAGGATTGTCACAGCATCTCTGAAATACCAGAACACACACTTCTCTTCCCAGAAGAGGACTATGAGGTTGTGCAGTGACCCTGGACTGTGTCTTTGCCATGTTTCAAATGTCAGCTAGTGCTCCATCTGCTCCAGAGGCCTTGTTGTTTTTCAGCTGTCTAACTGCATTTTCAATTTCTTCAAATTGCCCAATGCTTAACTGCTTCAAATACCTGGATTTACAATGTTGCTGTCTCTCTGCTCCCTCGTGACAAGTTTTCTTCTTAGTGCATGCTTTGTTTCTAGCTGCACCTTGTGGTAACTATGCACTATGGAGATAATACTTGAACTGTAAGATTTTTTTAAAATTAGAGTCTTAGAGTTATACAGGACAGAAACAACTCATCCATGCCAACCATATATCCTAAAACTGATTTAGTCCCAAACAAAAACAGAAATTGCTGGAAAAACTCATGAGGTCTGGCATCTTCAGTGCAGAGAAATCATCGTTAATGTTTCTAGTCCAGTGACCCCTCATCAGAACTGATCTAGTCCCATTTGCCTGCATTTGGCTCATATCCCTCTAAACCCTTCCTATTCATGTACCCAATCGGATGGCTTTTAAAAGTTGCAATTGTACCCGTCTCCACCACCTCCTCTGGCAGCTCATTCCATATACACACCATCCTCTGTGTGAAACAATTGCCCCTCAGATTCTCTTTAAATCTTTCTCCTCTCACCTTAAGTCTATGCCCTCTATTTTTGGACACCCCTACATTGGGGAAAAAGACCTTGGCTATTCACCCTATCCATGCCCCTTATGATTTTATAAACCTCCATAAGGTCACCCCTCAGCCTCAATGCTCCAAGGAAGGTAGCCCCAGTCTATTCAGCGTGTTCCTATAGCTCAAACCCACTAAGCCTTTCACTCTGTTTTAGTAAAGCGCAGCAGGTCAGGCAGCATCCAAGGAGCAGGAGAATCGACATTTCAGGCATAAGCCCCTCTTCAGGAATGAGGAGGGTGTGCCAAGCAGGCTAAAATAAAAGATAGGGAGGAGGGATTTGGGGGAGGGGCGTTGGGAATGCCCCTCCCCCAAGGAGGTTAAGGTGGAAGGAGGTTAAGGTGAGGGTGATAGGCCAGAGAGGGGGTGGGGGCGG